>NW_020447830.1:1308113-1366750 GCF_003343035.1 Apteryx rowi
GCGGAAGGGCGCCCCCCGCAGCGCGCGGAGCCTCTGCGGGGCCGCCCGCAATGCAGCAGCGCCGCGCAGCCCGCGCGGGCTCCTGCTGCGCCCCGCTTGCCCCCGCGGGCGAGGGCCGCGCTCCGCGGTTGCCTCGCCCACCGAGGGGGTGATGCAATCTGCCGCTCTTCCCCCGGCGTTTGAGGCAATTCCGCGCTTGGTGGCACCTAGTGACCCGGCTTGCCCTTTTTCCCGGGAAATCAGCACCGACAGAAGAAAAACACCCACCTTCCCTCCGCTTCCCACCCTCGTTTTTCTCTTTAAAATCGGGCTCACTGGTCCCAGCCCCACGGCTTGCGACACGCACACAGCCGGACTAGTCAAGGCAGGTTGCAGGGGGCCTGTCCGGGTGGCCAGGAGCTCCTGCCGGGCACTGAGCTGTAGCTCATTTCCCCCCAAACTGCCTGCAGGAATGACTGGAAGTGCTTTAGGAAAAGCGCCATTTGTGGAGGGCTTTGCTTATTGTTTGGAGGAGGCAGAACTTGAGTTCAGAGCAGCAGTAAAGCCTAAACTGCATAACCCGCTGCAAACCCCCTTGGCCACAGAYCCAGGTTGGAAGGAGAAGAAGTGAGGAGAAAGTCACCCCAGTAGCAGGGCTGAGGCTGGGAGAAAGGGAGAGGAGACCCGGCAGCAGAGAGCTGGGGAGAAGGAGCTGCTGGGTCTCAGTCCCGCCCGGCTCCTCTGCGTTGGCTGTCGCAGAGATGAACAAAGAACCCGAACCACTGCCACGTGGACGGAGGAGAGGGCCTGGTGGGAGCTGGAGGCTTTGGGGGGACCTTGTCACCACAAAGGTGTTGTGAGAGTGGTTGGTTGGAAAAAAACGTTCCAACTCCACAATGCCAAATCCATAGCTGTGCTGACTGTCAGCACCTCAAGCGTTTTGAAGAGCTGGGCCATACGAGATGCTCGTGCTGTGCTCCAGCTTTGCAAGTTCAGGCTCCCACCATACCTGTGTGAGATCCCGGCATTTCCACAAGCAGAACGACCAGACTACATGTGGATGTTGCTGCGCATTGGGCAATGCCGCTCACGGACCAGGTCCCAAGGGCCGGCAGGATTTCTATCAAAGAAGAAGAAGTCCATACAATTCATGTTGTTTTTTTTCTCTCCAGCTCAGGACTGAATTTCCTCCCCCCCCCCCCCCATGACAAGGAGGTATGGGAGAGGCATTTCTAAGCCAGCTCTGCTAGTGTCAAAGCAGGTGCTGAGAGAAACTAGCATTGCCTGTGGATCATGCAGAGGAGTCGGAGCAGCCTGAATGGATGCAGCATCACCTTCCCTCCAGGGTCTAAGGATTGACACAATCTGTATTATTCAGCTCCTTCAGGTATTGCCTGGGGGAATCCATGAGCTGGCCATGCAAGAGCCTGTGATAGCAAAAGCCCTAGCCCAGGTCTCGCTGCTTCTGCATCGATCCCATCCCTGCTGAAGTCGACAGGAATTATTCCACTAATTTTTGTCACAGCAAGTTTAAGTCCCGTGGTGGCAGGAGATACAGAAGACATTTCAGGGTTCACACCTTGCATTGCCAAGCAGAAGGCACAACTTTGGAAAGACTGGTGTGCTGGGCCTTTTATGGAGGGGGTATTCTGGAGGGGGCTGTGGGGAGCCAGAACAGCTGGTGCCAGCAGTCTCCAAAGTCGGTCTTTGCCTGGGTCTGTCCCTGAAGATGTACAGGATGCAACAGGCAAGGTGAAAAATCTGTCCTCCCAAACCAGAGACGTTCTTTACCCATCCTCCCAGGAGCACTAGTCTAGGAATGGTTTTGCTCCAGCTCTGCCACGTGTTACTTCAGCATCTCCTTACCTCTGTTTGTCCTCCATAAAAATGGGGTAGTAATAGTTTCTCTTCCCCATGGTAGTTTTGTCGGGGTGGAGCTCACTGTTCCTAAGGCAATGAGCATATAAGACTTGCGGAGCAATGACTGTTTAACATGTGCAGGTTTTTTTTGCTTTTTTCTTCTCCACGATATTTCCTGTGATGAAAGGATGTGTCAGCAGCAAGAGCAGGGCTGTTCCCTGGGGGCAGATGAGCTACAAGCCGAGGGTGACCACAGCCCAGGCAGTGCTCTCACCCACCAGGGCGCAGTCCTGCAGCACCTGAACAGGGTGCACAGCAGGATCTGGTAACAGGAGCTGTCAGCAGCCCCAGGCATGGTGAGTGATGGACCCGAACCAGGTCCGCCCAGGGAGCCCAGGCAGCAGCAGGGCCAGAGACAGGACTGGAAACAAGGCTACAACATAGATCTGAGGTCCTTCCAGGAGACAGGACCGGAGATGACACTACAATGTAGGTCTGAGGTCCTTCCAGGAGGCAGGGCTAGAGACAAGATCTGAGACCAGCACACCTTCAACATAGCTCAAGGCCAGGACTGAGGGCCCAGGCCCGAGCTGAAACGGAGCCCATGGGCCAGGGTTTTGGGGGCAGCCTCAGGTGAGATTGGTTAGGACCATTAAAGCCTTTTCGTGCTTTCAGTGCCTGACAGAATGTGAGCCCCTTCAGGCGCACCAAATCAAGACATTATATGTCTCTCTACATTGCTGGGTTACCCATGAAAGAAACTATTCAAACACGTGATCTTCAGAGCCTGCAGAATTCCCGTTGACTAATAGTTATCAATCCGAGGGTTCAAAAACCTGTCCAGGACTTGTTCCTGCAAGACAAGTTCTTGACCTGGCATAAAATCTGTTAGGACAGAATTAACCCTTCAAAATTTTTTCAAGAAATGTCAGCTAGCAAAGATGACTTTGTACTGGAAGCGCTTTGCTCCATGCAGCTAGGCTGCATTTGATCCCCTGCTAGCAACCTGCATTCACTTCATCACTGAGCTGTGGCTTTGCTGAAAACTAACTGAAGCCATCAATTCATATGAGCTTTTGAGCCCTGCTTTCCACCAGGCTGCCAGCTTCCCAATTTGCCATCACACATGTTATTTTAGGAGGCATCCAGAAAGCAGATGAAAAAAGGGAGGGTTTCAGTGACACACCAAAGCTAACAGCACAGATCCCACATGAGTGACAGAAATAGCCAAGCTCCTGAAAAAAAGAGGTGCTTTTGCTCCACAGGGCTGTGGACCTCATCCAAACTCTTTCAAAGTCCATAAGAAGCCTCCTGATTTCAAAGAGGTTTGAATCCAGCCCTTGGATGTCATCAGCTTTGCCAGGAACATATTTGTTAGGCAACAGCCACTGAGTGCAATAGGCGCCGTAGTTTATACTGCAGAAACTGCCTTGATCGAAACCCGTAGCAACACCAGGGCTGGTGTGAAGCCCACCAGCTTCCCGCGGTCCCTGCTGGGTGGATCTCATTGCCCAGCACTGAGAGCGCTCCTCCAGTGGCCCTGCCTGCACTGACCCTGTTCAGCGTCTGGTGGAGGGAAACGTGCTTCGCAACTCTACCAGGCCTGGCAAGGTTTTCTACAACCCCCCCTGAAAGGCAGCCTCCTCTTCCAGTCAGGGTGGACTTTCTCTCCCCATACTTGCTCTGTTCCTAACCCTGGGAGTGAGCTGGAAGGGAGCAACCACCTAAAGGAGCCTGGGAATGAGCCTGGAGAACAGTTCCCCTCTCCCCGTCCAGGGAGGCAGTGACAGGACTGCCATTCCCATGAGGTGACCAGAGACCCAGTGTCACGTGTGCAGGGAGAGGACCTTCCTCTGCATCTGGACATGTTGCTGTGTAACAGCTCTGGGCTTTGCCTTCCCCTGGGACCTCCAAACCCAGGAACAACTTCCTCCTCCTGGGAGGTCAAGAAAGTGGAGCCCTGCCTTGCAACGGGGCGCCTCTGAGCCTTGTGGCTGCCCAGGCAGGGTGGCCGTCATCAGCAGCTTTGCTTTTTTGACATACGCATATCAGTTGGGCAGTTTTTGGAGTGTCCATGTTGTCTGGCCATCAGGAAATAAAAGATCTCACTCAAGCCACTAAGTCCCAAATACAGATCATGTTGCGAAGCAAATGCCAGTAAGGCTTCCCAGAAGGAAAACCGCCGTCATGCGATGCCCATCACTGCTTTTAATTCAGAATGTACTGGGCAAATAATAGGCAATAACACAGCTGGGTTAGTGCTAGAATTGTGGATGGCAGAGGTGATTTTAAGTACAAAATTGAGCAGCTTTCTGGTGAAATACAGGGTAAGTCTGCCCTGCTGCTGCAGAGCTAACTGAGCTAGTTCTGTCTGGGCTAGCAGTGGACTTAAAACGCTCTGAGAGCGTCAACCCACGCTGGATCCATTAGCAGTGTGAAAGACAGTATTCAAGTTGTATTAGGGAAAAGCAGAAAAATAATCATCTGGAGAACTGAGTGACTCGGGGGATTGGCAATAAAAGGGATCATGTTACTGCTGTGGAATGGATTCCAATTAGTTACATCCGCTTTTAATTATTATTATTTATACAGAACCTAAAGGCAGTCCACGGATTATCCAAAAATGCATGGACTGCTCTGCCCTATCCCACCCCCCTTATAAAGACAAACACGAGTCACATTGCCTAGACTGGATCTTACTGGCTGCTCCATAAATTGCTTATTAATGTACATCTTGCTACATCTCTACTTTTCTGAAACTTTGTAAGGAAAATAGAGAAGTGGGTGACTTGGTCCTAGTTTCATGTTAAGTGTTTTTGGTAGCACTGGCTTGAGAAGTTCCTGCTCGCCTCTCTGCATTCGGTTCCCTTTTCCCCCCTTGTACCACCCTATGAGTCATGCAAATACGAGTCACAGGGCTGAAAGATAAACCAGGTCAGCAAACTGCTAACGCTGTTAAAAAAAGGAGGGTATTTTTAATCCAAGTTGGTGAACCTCACTGCTCTCGTTCACCAGACAGCTGTGGGTCTTCACTGAGGTGGTGGTGGGAGTCAAAACGAGCAACGGAGGGACAGGAACTCCCTGACCTGATTTGCCACCAAAAAACATCCTCCCTGAAACTACAGTCTCTGTTGTTAGGAAAACCCAGGCATCATGCTTAGACACCTGATACTATTTAAAACACAAGTCTCCGATGATCTGGCACCTGCAGTGAGGAGATCTTGCTCTTTCTAAAGTTCATGAAATGTGAGGAATTACTTGGCCAAAAGAAATTACTTGGTTAATGTTAAAGAATACTCTACAGAACCATCACTTGCTTAGTCTGGTATAAACCTGAAGCATTCTGGGAAGCAAGTTCCGGTCATTTATTTGTAATAAAAGAAGCCAGATTAATTGGGCAGATATCACAGTTTACATTCAGACTTTCTCATTCTTTGTACATGGATAATCATGCCCACACCTTCTGTACAAAATGCTCTTCTATCTTCTGTCACTGTTGTATGAAAATAGCCACTGCACAGCAAAGTCTGGCCTGTTTCAGTTCCAATTCACATAAAAACCACAATTACCACTTGCACAAATGTAAAGCGGGAAGATAAACCTGCAAAGCCCATAGAATTAAGCTGGGTCTGGGAAAGGAGAATTTGGGTGGGAGTTTTCACCCTTCTGGTGCTCTCTGGGCCGTCCTGGGCTCTTCCCAGCAGCAGGATCAGCTCAGCGGTCATGCTGTCTCCAGTCTCTGTCATTTTCTTTCTCTCTGGAAAACTGAGATTTGGTCTTTAAAGACCAAATGGTTGAATAAGGTAAGAAGGCCCCAGCAGCCATATCTGGTGTTCTGCAGTCTTAGATATTTCCAGGAGGGGTTGACTGGGAGGAATGATTTGGAGTGACAGTTGTCCTCACCTCCAGGTTATAGTAGGGGCATAATAAGCATCCAGAAGAAAAGATTCTGAGGAGGCTTGACTTTCGCATCAGGCTGGCATGAATTTCTTTCTATTATCTTGAAGACTCTGGTAGAAATTGTATAATCTCCTGGGAATGGAGAAAGGAAACACCTACTAACTGCGGCTCTTCCCAGTGGGAACACATAACACAACGGTTTCTAGTTGGATCCATGCCAAAAGCAGGATTACCTACAGGAAGGTCTTTTGACCTGTTGAGGTGAAATGGAAAAAACACTGGTCTTCCAATGTGAAATGGCGACTAAAAAGAGCATGAGAATGTCCTCCAGATTAGAGAACAGAGCAGCTCTGCCATGGATGTTTGTTCAGACTGGGACAGAGCGTGGTGTCTCACTATTAAGCTAGCTTTTCTCACCTTATGCTTGTGGGAAAATAAAATCATGTTTTCCATTACAGAGCCAAGATCAGGCTGGGTCTTCTTGTAAAGAATCCAGTTCCTGCCTTAAACTTCTTGCCAGCAGCAACATTGCAGGCTGCTTTCRTATATTATGTTGCTTCCACTAAGCGGGAAGTATCTTGCAGAAGAGAGAGCTCCTTCACCAACATATACATCGCTGACGGATTTCCTGCCTGGTTACCCCATGGGATATCAGGGCAGAGAGCTGAGGAACCCAAGATGGTACCCTACTGGGAAATGTAACGTGGCGCTTTTCAGCGCAAGTTTGGTGGCTTTCACTTCTGAGCTGATCTGTCTTGTAAAAGGCTGATGCACAGCCAAAGAGCATATTTTCCCCATGGGCTTAAAGAAGGAAGAAGCTCATCAGTAAACAACTCTAAGTGAGCTTAACCCTGCATCCAGAGTAAAGGCCATGAGATGACGAGCAGGTAGGACAGGGAAATGAGCCTGTGAAAGAAGCACAGCTGGAGCTGCTTCTTCAACCCTGGCAAGAAAGGGGAGAGGGTCGCACAGGACTCGCACATCAAATCCTTTCCAGGTCAGTGGCATGCTGTAAAGATGTTTCCCTTCTCTCCCCCAGAGCAATGCAATAATGCAAATGCTCTAAAGTGGAACAGTTTATCTCCTTCTGAAAGCCACAGCTGCCTTCATGCTGAATTCAGTGCAGGTGGAACAAGCCCAGCAGTCGTGTCTGCACCTTTCAGAAGAAATATAATGCTTTTTGTGTGTGTGTGTTTTACCCCTTTGAAATATATGGAGTCTTGTTTTGCCAGAGGTCCTGTAATATCTATTTTGTCTCAGCTGGTCAGAAAAAGACACTGGACAAGCCCTCTGCACATCTTCTCTGATCAGTACAACTCTGATCAGCTGTGGACACAAGATGATGTTTGAGTCAAATTACCCAGAGCATGTGGTAGTGCCAGCTTTACTCTTCATGTCGCCTGCAGAAGGAGTTTTGGAGTGGCATGGACTGACACTACCTAATCCAGCCCAAATCCTCTTGCTACAAAGACAAACCAGCAAATAACTTTCACCACCTCTAACCCAGCACAGTTCATTTATCTTAGCTCAGCACAGTGATATGTAACTACTGTTTTTGTTTTCGCTCTAGTGAGAGCTCAAAGCCAGATGTACTGCTGTGGGGTTTTTTTTGGAGCCCCAGGAGAATGTCACTTCACTAGTGACCCTACTCAGCCAACTCAGTTGCACCCAGCAAGGCAAACCTAATTATCAAGTGATCATGAATAATCTTATGTTACAGCTTAAGGGCTCCTGTCACTCTCCCGGTGAAGGGGGGACCCCACTCCTGGACAGAGGGACTTCAAAGCTATGGTGTGGGTGCCCATGACCAGTGCGGTGGCTCACCTGTCTCCTGAGGCTTTATCCCAAATGTGTGATAATAGCATCAACAGTTAGGAACTGGTCTTGGCAGCACTGGGAAACATCATTCAGCCTGGCTTTCTCACCCAACCCTTGAGAAAAGTGTTGTTCTCCATAAACATATTCTTATGGCAATCTAATCAATAGGTAGTCCCTGGATTTCCAAAAGGCTTTTGATGTGATACTTTGGAAAAGACTTTTAAAGAAATTAGTCTATCACGGGATAAGGGTGACTGTTCTCCTGTGGGTGAAAAACAGTAATCAGAGACTAGGAGTAAAGGGACAGTTTCACAGTAGCAATAACAGGGACTATGCTGGCCCTGCACTATATATCATATTTGATGTGTCTGTGCAGGACAGGGCAGTCAACACTAAAGGTGACTGTGAAGAGATGCAAGAAGCTTAAAATAATGCATGATCAGGCAATACGAGCACATGTAAAATTCAGTGTCCATGAAGAGGGGGAAGGACTGGGGCAGGAGGAACGACCTGGCTCATACACAGTGCCCAGTGCTCCACATGGATTACCACCATGCAGGAACGAGATCCTAGAGCCTTCCAGAGACTCCCCACTGAATATCACAGCACAGCACAGCAGCAGGAGAAGACAGCAAAGAGCATCCCCTGCATCAGCGTGGATCTGGCAGGCTGTGATATAGCCCCCGGTTGGGGAGAGACTCAGCAGGCTCCTTAGCTTTGGGGAGAAATGAGGCTGGGCGGGAGACGACAGAGGTCTATAAAATCATGAACGATACAGAAAAAGTGAGCAGGGAATTAGTAACTGGGGTTTCTCATAATGTATGTAGGAGAAGGAGCCTGGGAACATGCTGGTATCTGAATCATCAGAATCTGTGCAAGCTCAGTCCCTGCAGCATTGGGTGTACCCAGAGGCACCAGCTAAGTGCTGTAAGGGAGTGGTTTTCTGCAGTGCTCAGCGGTGAAAAGCATGCCTAGAGCAGCCTGATTTGATCATACGCAGCTCCCTGGGATCCAAGCGGCGCTGGATGTTGTGGTCCTTGTGGTGAACGGTAGAGGAACAAAACGGCTTTGAGGGAAAGTGGCTTTGTCGTTCTCACCTTTTGTTGTGTCCTGCACTTCGGCACTTGTCCAAACTACTTAAAAGCCTCAACCAGTTTTGGCTGATTTAAATCAATTCAGACTATTTAAACAGCACATAAGCAAACATAGCTTAAAGACTGACTTAGGACTTAACAACTTAACATCAGTTAGAGTAGCTTGGTGGATTGTATAAGGAGCTCCTTATGCCGCGGAGAGCTTTCTAGTAGAGGCTAAGGCCCAGGGAGCAAGACCTCCAGAACGGGAGAACTAAAGCCTTGCTTTAAGCAACAGTTTATGAGGCAAGAAAAGCCTGTAGGAAACCCCTTGGAGTCTGGCACTCTACTGCATTCGCACATTTTTACAGTGTGCAAATCCTCCTCCAGGCAATTTAGTATTATCCCCGCTGTTAAATTACTCTGGAAAAAGAGAAACTTTAGCGYAGATTATTGCTTGAGAAAATAACATCCCTTCTTAGGGCTTGATGTGTGAAACAGCAGAGAGATCACACGCCAGCTTGAGCAAAGGACTCTTCCCTCTGGTCTCACCAGCCCGTCAGGGTCCTGGCTGTTTTTTCTGGACTCCCTTTGGCAGTTTTTCAGACCCTCTCCTGCTATGGTTTCCGATCCTGTCTGCCACTGCAGTTACACCCCAGCCGGAGAGGAGGCGTGAGGGAGGATGAACCCAGGTTTTCTCCTGGGGCCAGGCTGGGAGGGTGCTGGGGAAGTGCTTTGGGCCATCCCTGTTTCACCTTCAGCGATGAGACAGGCCCGGCCGCCACCAGGAGCCCCCCGCCACCACCGGCCCTGGACAGCCCCCAGCCCCTGCGGTGCCCTGGCGGTGGTGGGGAGCTGTGGGGTGGCACCAGGCCAAGTTTGGCTCAGGCCACCCGAGCTCTGCACCTTCATGGCCTGGTTAAGGAGCACTGGGGCAGTGTGACGCCACGAGCCGTGCCTGAGGGATGAGCCTGCCCAAGAGAAGCATGAAGGGTAGGGCTGGACCCACCACATTTCCGTTCTCAGCCCAGTTCTATCTTCTGTTTGCACCTCCGTGAACTTCCTTTCCAGGCTGTGTATCATCTGTGCAACAAGTTGTCCTTGACAATGCTTAGCCAGGACGTAGCCCGAAAGGGTCAGGACRCTGCTCTGTCTAGGGCTAACATCGTAATAAATGTTAACCTTGCTGTCGGCAACAAGAGGACGAATAAGCAACCCATAATTTTAAAGGATCCTTATAAACACATCACGAATCCTTCACCCAGAAACCTGGGAAAATTCAGTCAAAGCAGCCTGGGTACTCAAGGGCCTATCCTGCCTCTACGTCCCTTYCTCCACCGTCCTGCCTCTGCTGTCCTTCCTCCACTGTCATTCCCCAGCCTTCCTTGCCCTTCTACCCTTCCCAGCTGTCCTTCCCCACTTTCAGACAAAGAAACTTCGCAAACCAGTACCTCATTGAAAGGAAGAGAGGCAAGGGAAACAGGAAAACAGATAATATAACAACAAACAACCACACCATCCAAAGTACACAGAGTTCAGCTCTCTCTTTCTTTTTACTTTTCTGGGGCCTCCTAGGAAAACTGGTACTTCCTCTGTCCCGCACTCTCCCAGACCTGAGTTCACTGGTGTCAATCCTCAGGCTATGCATTTCTCCAAGGCAGCAGATGTCTGTCCATCCATCTGTCCATCCATCCATCCATCCACCCATCCATCTATCTATCCCATTAGCCACTGCTCTTCTTTAGCTATTCAGTGATGCCTGCTCCTTAGCAGGAACCCCATATTGCCCTCTATGAGAAAAAGACTAAGTAAAGTAAAAACCCCAAGAACAAACCATTTTTATGAAGGATTTCTGATAGCTGCTGTATGGAGTTGGAGGCCTCAAGGTCACAGAGAGGTAGGGAGACAGGAATTTGACCCATGAACAGGAGTACTTGAAGATCTCTGGGTTTTCATCACTGGATTCACCTTGTTATTCAAGCAGGAGTGGAAGTGGAGAGACTCAAAATACAAAAACCAGGAGGTGTATTTCTGACCAGATAGACTGACAAATGACCTGGTGCCAAATAAGTGACTGTCTGTTCCTCAACTCATTATTGTTACCAGATGAGTGGGGGACTTTTATGATCGTGTGGTGGATAATCAAATGCTGACTGCAAAAAAGAAGGAAGGTTTACTCTCCTCCTTCCTTCCTGTTGTTCCCACGTACCCAGGGAATGGAGCAGTGCACAGCCCTCCCTCCCCTCATCCACAAGGCTTTATTCCTACGGGTGACGTGCAGCATCCCGGACATGACTGCGTATTTTGCTCCCCTGCTACGCGCTGCTTCATCTGGGGTTGTTGCTTGATGCTCAGAACAATATGTTGTGGTTAGAGTTACAAGCCAGGAAAGCCTGGGAGAATGCAAAGCAGATCCCTGCTCCCCCTCCTCCCCTCTCTGCTAGTGCTGAGGGCGAAAAGGCAGCTTGCTTCCATCTGCCAGCTGTGAGTTTGTAGTGGTCCTGCAGGGCTTGCAGGAGGGAAGACTAAGCTGTTACCGGGGCCTGTTCCTACATGGGAAGACCGGTGTTTGAGCATCAGCTCCGCCCACAGATATGCTGTATGACTTGGGCACAGTATTTGGGATTGTAGGATCACAGGGTAATTAAGGTGGGAAGGGACCTCAGGTGGTCTTTAGCCCAACCTTCTGCTCAAAGCAGGGCCAGCTAGAAGGTCAGGCTGGGTTGCTCAGGATTTTATCCAGTCAGGTCTTGAAAACCTCCAAGGACACAGACTGCACAAGCTCTTTGGGCAACCTTCTTCACTACCTGACTGTCCTCATGATGGAAAAGTTCTTCCTCATGTCCAGTCTGAGCCTGCCTTATTTCAACTCGTGACTGTTGTCTCTTGTCCTCTCACCGTTCACCACTGTGCAGAGCCTGGATCCATCATCTTAACCTCTTTGTAGGTATTGGAGGTTGCATCCCTCCCCAGGTTGTCTCTTCTCCAGCTGAACAAGCCGAGCTCCCTCAACCTCCCCTCACAGGGCAAGTGCTTCAGCCCCCTGAGCATCTCAGTGGCCCTTTGCAGGACTCACTCCAGTATGTCCATGTCTCTCTTGTACCGAGGAGCCCAGAACTGGACCCAGCACTCCAGATGGGTCTCACCAGTGCTGAACAGAGGGGAGGGATCGTCTCTCTTGACCTGCTGGCAATGGTCTTCCTAATGCAGCTCGGGAGGCTGTTGGCTTTCTTTGCTGCGAAGGCATACTGCTGGCTCATGTTCAGGTTACTGTTCACCAGGTCCCCTGGGGCCTTTTCTGAAGAGCTGCTTTCCAGCCAGGCAGTTCCCAGCCTGTTTTGTAGCAGGAGATTATTCCTTATTCCTTACCAGACTTTGCATTTATTCTTGATGAATTTTATAAGTATCCTGACATATCTAGTCAAAGTCAGTTACCAGCCTGCAGGTACCTTTGGGGACTGCCATATTCACATGGATTTTTGCTTTGAAATGGCTTGGAAAGTCCCTTTCAGGGCTTACCTGCATCTTAGGGGTCTAAAACGTCTAGTTTGCTTATTTGGGACTTTGTGAAGGCTGGAAGCTCAGGTAGTGGTGCAATATGGGCCAGTGAAATAACCAAGAGTGGAAGAACCATGTCTCACAGTGAAGCCTTTTGTACCACTCCGTGCCAAGGCGAGGACTTGTGGATGCAGTGGAGGATCTCAGATAGAACTTTTCCTGCTAGTGCTTCACCACAAGATCTTCAGAAGGAGTTAGGGGCTTCTGTGTCCTCCTGTGACCATGGCGCTGTTGAGAGGAAGGGGAACCTGTGCCTTCTCATTCTTAGAGGCCTTAGGGAGGCTGGTGGGCTAACTGGGCAGACATCCTTCAACACACATCTTGTTTGCACAGGTCCTTTGAGGGAGCAGGGGGCACATGCCTGTGTGTGGAAAAGAGCTGGGTTTTGGGTGGTCAGAATTTCTCTGTCCTTGCTTCCTCGTCTTGTGTGCTGATCGATTCCCCTTGTTACACAGGTAGATATTCACCTTGGGCTGAGCCAGCCCACAGACAGAGTTTGGTGCAGTATATGTATGGCCCAGGAGCTGTAAGTCATCTTCCTTTGCTGTGTGCAAGTCCTTTGGCCAACAAGTCTGAAAATGTTCATCACATTTGGTAAAGTTAAAGTAGAATAATGTTCTTCTCCTTTAACAGCTGAGGAGCTACAGTGCATAGAGGCAAGCTGTCATACTCGTGGTCTTAGTATTTTTAGAGGCCAAGTTCAGTGAGAAATGTGTAGGAAGATACCATTTAATTTATGTAGATCAAGACAAAGACCCCCTTGGCTCCTTTGACAAAGAGCTCCCATCCTTCCTCAGCTTACCACAGCAGCAGTTCAGGGTCTCACCCCCATAATAGAAAGGTCCCTTCCACAGACCAGAATATTTATTGTGATGCTGACACAGAGGAAGCATTCCCAGGACTTCCCAGCTCCAGGACTGCTCATTCATCTCTTGCAGACAGAATGGAGCGTGTCACAAGAGCAGATGCAGAGCAGGCAGAGCTCCCCATGAGATCCTTCACCACCAAAGATGATAAACAGATGGGGAAATCTGCTGGGAAATGCATTGACGTAAGAAGTAGGTGAGAGGCTGAAGCATTGTCTCCAGGGACATGGAAACATGCTGAGAAAGCTGGATGGAGAGACCCAAATGCCAAGGCACAATGGCTCTTTGATTCCTCCAGACAGAGTGCTGCTAATGGCCCATTTCCTCTCCCACCCCCCAAGTTGGATCAGAGATCTCTTACCCTCACTTTATGTCTCTCTTAGTCTCCTTCTCTCTGTGATTTCCTTTGACCCTCTTCTAAAACACTTAGCAGCATCAAGCTTCTGCTGTTGCTCCTTTGCTGTGCTCACTCTGGTCACCTCTGTAGCATCTCTCTGTAACCAGAAGAGCAGTGGTCTGAGGCATTGGCCTCCAGAGGATAATTTGCTGGGGGCAGCTGCACCACAGGTATACAAAGCATAGCCCCATGGAAAAGTCTCAGCCTTCCCATCCAGAGTGGGGGCCAGACATTTCTTTTGGATCTTGGGGCTTGGATCAAGCCTGGCCCTACAGTTCTCCCTGGAGAGGTTTAGTCCCCCTGATATCACATAAGGCCTGTGCCGTAGTGAATAACTCTTTCTCAAGAGGCTGCTACCCAAGAAAACAGCTACTGTTTACACAGTACAGATGCTCTTGCTTTGCCACCRAGGACCAGATCCAAAGGAGGCCTCAGTCACCTCCAAACCCAGCACACCTGCCTTTGGGCCTCTTGCTGTGGATCAGAAGGCCAGGGTGAGTGCCCAGGCTGTCTTGGGAAGAGCTGTGTACCTTAAGAGGATGATGCAAAAAAAMCCAACCCATAGTGATTCTGTCCAAAACGAGTCAGTAGGAAATGCTAACCCCAGGGCTGCAGCTGAATGACCACCTCTCCTTGGTCCTGGTGCTTCCCGGGGCTCCAGTGGCCCGTGAGCAGAGCTGAGGTGCCAGTGGCTCTTCTTGGAAAGCCTGGAGCACATCTTCTTTTCGGAGCCAGGTGGGTGGGAAGTGGCTCTGTTTGCCTTTGTCTAACGCTGCGGTGGTTTGAGCACTTCCCCAGGGAGGGGAAGAGCTGCTTTCTGAGCCGCGGATTGTAACCCACAGCCCCCGCTTCCCACCAGATCTCTCGCCACCCTGCAGAGCCTCCATCCTCCCCGGCTCCCGTCAAGCGGGGGGCCCTTCACCGCCCCGTCCCTCTGCAGATGGTCATGCTCGAGCGAGGCCTTCGCTTCCCTTTTTCAGAGCAGCACCACTGACCCGGCACACCATGGGACAGGAGTGCGCCCTGGGAAGCTGATCCCTGCAGCATCTGGGTGCTCAGCTAGTCTCCGTTATTAAATTTTAATCACTAGGGCTGAATTTTAATAGCGAAACTCTATAATTCCGCTTTACATCCCCTCCCCAAGGCCAGGTTGCTATCATCAAAGAATGTCTAATAATGAGGTTAGGTTTTTTTTTGTCTAATGTAACAAAAATTCTTATTGGATTTGGAAATAGAGGAAACAAGTTGCCCCAGGGGGAGGCAGCTAGCAGAGCTACCTTCTTTGTGCCTGAGATGCAAAGCTGCCAGGAGGCTCTGACAACCAGACATGTATTGGTGTTTATAACACTTAATAGCAAGCAATATTACAAAGTCCTTTCTTTATTCATTTCTCTACATAGCACTTCACAGCATGCAATAACTTGGATTTATAAATTAAACATGCACCTTGTTTTAATATATCATCTACTTCTTATTCCATGATCCTATAATAGGATTTTTAATTGCCTGTCATAGAATCATGTATCCTGCCTGTAGGCTGGGAATACGAGAGTAACCATGAGTTCATTGGCCCATGTCAGCATTAAATAGCGCATTTAAATCTACACATTAATGAAAGAGAGTAACATGAGCAGAAGGACGTGGGGCAGTCATCATTAAGGAGAACTGTTTACCCTGGCAAAAATGTGGAAAGCCAGGCCAAAAATACAAAACATTTTCTTTCCCCTAAAGGGAAAGGCATTGCACAGTGTTTTAATTATTTCTGGGTGTATTTTCAACTGATACCTGTGCAACAGCTTGCACTCCATCTATAGTCTGAAGGGTTGAAATAGAGGGCTAGAAGATCTACTCCAAAAGTGGTCAAACGCCCTGACCTGTGAGCTGCAAAAAAACCCCAATTTTGCTGCTCAGCACCATCTTCTCTTCCATCCATCCAACTCCCATCTCCTCAAACCAGACCGCCATGCACTCCACCATCCCCACTGAAGGCTTTCCGCACTCCTCACATGGTGGGTGATCTCTGGAGCTGGTGCCACTTCCCTGTCCCCAGCCAGAGGCCCTGCCTGCTCCCCACCCCTGCTCCAGGCATGCACTGGGTCCCCCGGGAGCCAGCTGCCCCCAGGGCTGGGACATGGTGACCAGCCCGGTGCAAGACAGTGCCTCCTGTGCCGGCCCCCAGGCCAGCTGGTACCTCCTGGTTGTGTTCACAGGGTCGCACTCACACTGCGCAACAGGGCAGCTGCATCTCAAATGCCTTTGGGGAATATTCCCCGGGGCAGCCAGCCTCTATGCTGTGTCTCGAAACGGCTCAGGAGAATGCTGCTTGGCCTAAATGTGACCATCTAGGTCCAGACGTCTGTCCTGTTTAATTTCCTACAAGGGATCCGGTCTTTTTTAACTTGCTTCTGTGCTCTGGACAGCGATGCTAAAATCTGTGCAGCTGGTGAGCAAGACTTGGTTGATCCGTTCTTGTTGCATGGCACCACGTCCTGGTCACCACAGTCTGAATTAACACCTTCCCCACATTGGCACTGATCTAGCTGTGACATCCCCACCAGATAGGCCTGGAAATCTTGAGAAGGAGAGGGAACAGAGGCAGGATATGGAGAAACAGGACAGAGGGGATCATTTTGCTGCTATATAAAACCTTGGTGCACCCACATGGTCTCTGCTCAGGTCCCCACACCCCAGAGCGGGTGTGCTGGAGGGAGAAAAGGGACAGAGAAAAGCACCAAAATGGGTATGGGCATGGAGCAGCTGCCCCCCGGGGCCAGGACTGACCATGCTGGGGTTCTCCAGCTTGGAGGGTAAGGCTGAGGCGGGATATGATCAAGGTTTACACAGTCGTGGAGGCAGTGGATAAGCTGAATGCAGAATTGGTGCTTGACATATAGGCTCACTGGCTCTGAAAGGGATGAGACGAATTCACAGCCACAGGTCCATAAGCAGGCGCTAAAGGACTAGGGAGGGATGTGGCCTCTTACAGCCTAGGGATGCTGGGGGACGCAAGGTGAAGGGACAGCAGAAAGTGCCCGGGCTTGCAGACCCTCTAAATAACACCTCGTATTGCATCTGTGGAGAGCCATATTCTGGACTCCATGGACCATCGGTCTGACCCAAGGCAGGGATTTCTTCTGTTTGTTCTCCTGTGCCTCCGCTGTTTTCCTGGGCAGCTCACTACCGTTGAGTTAGAGTGTTTTTCTGACTCTTAACCTAAATTGCTCTGTTGCAATTTAATCTGATTTCCTTTTGCTACATTTGAATATCTGCTCTTCATAGCAGTCGGCTATGTCAGAAAGCTTTTATCACAGCTTCTCTTTCCTGGCAGGACAAAGTTAAATCCTTCAACTTTTCTACTTTTTCATATCTTAATCTTTTTAATTAATTAACATCTTTTTCAAAGTGTACCCTAAGTAGGAGACTTGGTCCAACTGAGACCTCATCAGTACTGAGCAAAGCAGAATAATTACCTCCTCTGGCTTACACACAACAGTCTTCTTATTACATCCTGGAAAGCAATTTGCTTTTTCTGTTGGTGTTTTCTTCTTCCAACATCAGAATTCTCATTCGTTTCCTTTGTGACATACTGTATCTTCTCCTTTTCTGCCATACTGCTGCCTTTCAGAGCTCCCCAGTTGGTGCTATGCACTTGAATTCTCTCCTCCAAGAGCAGCAGTTTGCACTGTTCTTTATTGAGTTTCATCGTGTTCATTTCAGACTCTTTCTCCAATTTTTTGAGGTCATTTTGAATTCTGATCCTGTCCTCCAAAGTGCTTGCAGTCTAGCATTACCTGCATATTTTATAACTGTGTTCCCTGGGCCATCATTCAAGTCAGTAAATGAAAATATAGGATAGAACCAGCTTTACAACAGAGCTGGGAGGATGCTGCTCAAAATGTCCTGCTGGTCTGCCTGAGAACCATTGACAGTGATTCTGAGTGTCTTTTTTTCAATCATTTATAAATTGACTTTGCAGTGATTTCATCTAACCTGTATTTCCTTAATTTGCTGGTGAGAACATCCCTGGGACGATATCAAAAGCCTTACCTAAATCAAGGCACATCGCAGCTCCCAGAGAGGGAAACTGAGTTGAACATTAGCCTGGTTACAGCAATTTATTCTTGACAAAATGCACCTTCTCTTCTTATCACCATAGTCCTCTCTGGTTTCTTATCAACTGTTTGTTTAATAATTTGTTCTGGTATCTTTCCAAGAATCAAAGTTAGCCTGCTGATGTGTAATTCCCTGTTTTTAAAGAGAGAGAGATTACGCCTGCTCATTTCCGCCTTGCGGGACCTTTCCTAACCTCCATGAGCTCAAGGGTGATTGGGAGCAGTGCAGTGATTTCTTCAGAGAGCGCCTCAGTTTCCCGGGTAAATGTCCTCCACGTGTACTGACACAAATTCCTCTGTCTCGCCAAAACGGTCTTCGACCTGTTTTTTTCTGCTCTGCTGCTCTGTCTTGGTTTGATTAACATACAATCAAAGTCACAAGGAAGCTTTTTGTGAAGGCAGCACTGGCCCTTTCTGAATCATCCCGTGGTTACTCTCTTTCCTCTTCTCTTTGTTTACCTTCTGATGTATTTAGAAATCCTCCTGTCGCCTTCCCACCCTAATTATCTGAAACTCATTCAGACCTTCCCTTGCAGTTTCGCAATAGGTTGGTTTGGGCTGCAAATGTGTCGTAAGCTCCTGCGGTTCCCACCTCCCTCCACCCTCTGTTGCTGCACCATGAACTCAACTCAGGCCCGTCCAGGGCCCGTGCGGTTCCCAGCGACATGTGTCCTTTTTATCTCCTTCTGTAGGCTTCCTGTTTTGATTAAAGTGTTCCTGACTGTGGGACGCGGATCCTTCCTCCAAGGCAGGATAAACTGCGCTGGGCCTTCAGCGTGTTCCTCCTCAGCGCCGCCAGCTCTCCTGCAATCCTCTCTCCGTTAGAGCGGCTTCCCAGGAGAGCTCCTAACAGCTTTCCCACATGCTGTCAGATCAGCCGTTTTGAAGTTTATTGCCCCTCTGTCTTAGCTCTCATGTCTCCTTGTTGTGAGAATATTGAATTCTGTTGTTTTGGGATCACTTTCTCCAGAATCACTTTCCCCTTTGGTTCTCAGCCAAGCTCCTCTCCACACGTCATGGGCAGACCTAGGAAGCCATTTGTCCAGGAAATACCTCTGCTTTCGGAGATGAAATACTGTCCCCCACAGCCTAAGGGCTTGTGTTGCTCTCTATCACATTTCCAGTTGTGGGTAGTTACAGTTCTTCATTAAAACAACATCCTGCGCTTTGGCAGTTCTTGATAATTGGTCATAAAAAGCCTCTTCCACCTCCTCCTCCTCCTCCTCCTCTCAGGAGATAACTCGTGTCTCCTACCATGGCCTAGCTTGTAGGAGGCACATCCAGCACGCCTTCCCCTCGTCTCTTCCTCATCCTTGCAGCAAATCTTCGCATCTTGATGCACAAAGCAATATCACCATCCTTTCCTCTGTTCTTCCCGTGTTACCTCTGGGAGGATGTAAGTTGTTTTGCACTTCTCCAGGTTTGTGATGCATAATGCCATAGTTGTGGCTGTGTCTTAAGAATCCACGTTCCTCTTACTTATTTCCTAGATTCTTGGGGGTTTTGCATAGACATGCTAGACTTTCACTGTGTTGCCCTTTTTCCTCTGTCAGGTTTCCCTTATCACAGCACTAGAATTTCTCATTTTTCTTCCAAAATAGCCTTTTGTTTGTATGCTTTTTTTTTTAAACTGACCTTAAAATCTTATCCGAAGCTCTCTTTTTTTCCTGTCCCCCTACTAGACAGGCTTTACCTTCTTTCCAATATTTATTTACTGCTGTCCAGGGTTTTTTTGTCTCAGCTGTAGGATTCGGCCACCAAAACCTTCATTCCCTAACCAGAGCTTATCATCATGCCTAGCATCTGCCTGAGGGCTTATCCCGATGACCGCGCAGGCTGACGGCTGAATGCCCCCCGCACCTTTTCTGCAATATCTCAGACTTCCTCTTGAAGGAGGCCGTGTATGTCCCAAATGGAGGGGTGAGGTTGGCAGCAGCTTTCCCCGGAGTGGATGCTGTGACTGCACATGCCATCGATGCAAACATCTGCACCAGCAGATGATACGTTCCCTGGCCTGAGGGCAGAGGACCCAGAGTGGCGGGGCAGCTCTTCTCCCCGCAGAGAGCAGCTGCATCCTGCTGCCCTGGGGGACAGACCCTGTGCTGTGCCCTCGCCTGGCCTGGGCTTGGCCATGGCCCAGCCAGGAACAGGAGAACAGCAGGCATGCCTGTTCCCTGCCCGACTGCGTTCATTAGGGTAACGGTAGCTGTATTTTCTTGGGGTGGTGACCACACACCTCCCAGCTTTGTAGATACACAGTTCATTCAGAGTTACAGCTCCTCTTCTTGAGTCCCAGGACATCAAGAGGCTCTTGAGCTCCCTGGACTGACAGCTGGAGGACAGGATGGCGCGGTGCCGCTGCATACAGTGGCCGGGAACACCCTTGTCCTTGGCCAGCATCTGCTTCTTCCTCATGAGGTGACACTGCCCTTCTCACCACTCTGCAGCTTTCCTCCAAAGGATACACCTGCTGCAAAACCCTTTGGCTGCCATGAACTTTCCGGCCAAACCTCCTCCTGCAGCTCATCTGCTCCGTCCTGGAATGACTCCACCATGAGCCACTTCTTACCCTGTCTGGTCCATCTACCCACCCTCCTCGGGAAGGACACGGTGCCCAGATAAGACCTGGGTGCTCCAAGGGGACCCTGTGAGGGTCAGGAGCCCCAGCTGGGCTTGGCCTGAGAGCTGGGCAGAAGGACAGCTGGGACAGCATTGGCAGTTGGGGTTTTCTAGCTATTTTTCTTTTCCCTAGGATATCTGTTATAACACAGAAACGCCACCTCACCATGGGAGAACCCAACTCCCTCACTCCCCGCTTCCCCACATGCCTTGGTCTGTACCAGCACCAGGCTCTGTGCTTCAGGGATAGAATAAACCCTGAATATTTATAATAGTAATAATAATTCACCAAAAGGGTGTCTCACTTGCAGCCAAGCCTGAGGCACTGCATGACCCTCTGAGCCCTCTTTGTTCCCATTGCCATGCGTGGAGGATAGAGCCGGGCCAATCCCCATGGGCCTGGGCCTGGGCCTCACCATCTCCTCCGGCACCAAAACCAGCAGACCAAGCAAACCAACACCTAAATCACGGAGAAGAGACCCACGGTGCAGGAGAGGGGCATTTGAAATGGAAATTGGGATTGGCTCTGCGCAGTTCCGGAAAATGCTGATTAGCTCTGAGATGCCGGTGCAAATATTGCTATCCGTAGCAAGAAAGGGATTCTAGCATCCTTTCTCTGGGCTTATTTGGCAATCCAAGAGTTTATTTACTGTACATTGCAAAATAGAGCCCTTCCCCCCTCCCCATTTGGTGTTGAACAAACAATGCTATGTCTCTCCTCCCGCTGCAGTATTAGAAAAAACTGGGTCATGCATATAATTCTGCAGCAGGAAACAAAAGGCCATTCTGCCCATGTTGGATCTCTTATTTATGGATGCTGTAGCACATTATGGTAATTCTCACTTGAATCCAGCATATAATTAATGCCTAGTAATTTGGTGGCAGCATTTTTACATGCAGATATTGGGAGAGATTCATGTCACAGTGGACAAAGGCAGTAAAATATGCTCACGCATAAAACTGCTTGCAGACTTTCCAAGGCACCAAATTCCCATCTCCACTTTGCATTCTGCCTTTTCACACACTCTCCCGTCTTTGAGGGTGTTGTTGATAACTAATTGTTTCATCGTTTTGTATTCTGCACAATTGCTTAAAAATCATGAACGTGTCTGCATACAAAACTGGATGGGCAATGATTTTAATGCAAGTATAATGTAGACATCTGTTCTGCAGTCACAGAGGGACAATTCCAGTAAGGTGGGAAATAGTGGAGATGCAGAAATATGCACCCATATACTTTCATGTAGGCTGCACATGTCAGTTTTATATATACTCATGCATGAAGTAGAGATACTCTACATTGGCTTGGTGAACAGGGTGAAATTGCTAGTGAAAGCTGGTGTAAATCTACCTATTTCTGGCACATTTCAGTGTTTCTTTGTGCTCCCCTGTGTCTTTAGCCATCTATTATCTCTTATCATGTATGTGCTTAGTGACTCTTTGCAGAAGGAATGACCTTTTTTGTCCTTTTTTGTACAGCACCTGGCACAACATGGTCCTGCCCCGTGTCTGAAACAAGGTGCCACAATAACACCAGTAATAATCATGGTCAGGGAACAATTAATGCCACAGGGAGACTCTAATTTCTCATTGAGTGAGGAATAGGCTCAGGTATGCCCAGCAACAGGAGACAAAGTCTGCAGAGACTGACGAGAGCTCCTGTCCGACAGCACATGGCAGGGGCTGGAATGGATATAGTCCGTTATAGTCCCTAATAGTCCTATTTTTCTTTGCTGCTCAGGAGCAGACGAGAAAATCCTCACGCACTAATAAAACACACTGCCATGCTTGAAAACAAATCAGTGGAAGACATTCTGATTGAAAAGCACTGTAAAAATTGCTAAAGAGATGAAAAAAATTGGAAAAATGGCTCAAAATCACTGCCGTTATCACCCTTGGGTTATCAGGCATAACCCTGCGGGGTAAGACAAGATCACAGGGCCAAAACATTGTCTTCCAAGCATGTCCATTCTTGCACACTGCTGCATTACTCTAGCAAATCTAGGGTGATGTGTGGTATAGGAAAGCAATGCTACATAGCTCCGCTGCAGCCTCCCCACACGCACACATGACTCTACATCACTGCATGTCACCTACACACTAAATATCTGCAGCACTGTTTTATTTGTTTGTTTGTTTTACACACAAACACCAACCAGCCAAGGCTGTGGGTCTGTAATTCCACATTACAGTATCTACTGGTGCTATATACAAATCTGCGTTAATCCTCAAAACAACCTTACGAAAGAAGGCCCTATATATTATTTCCTCTCACTCATATTCCAAATAAATTGTCGGACTGAAGGCACTGGTAGGACACGTGGAGCAAGGAAGAGCACCGGTATATGAGCTGATATTACCTTCCAGTGTTGCATTCAGAGGGATTTTAACCAGCCCAAGCCCTGACACACACCTCTGTGGCATCACTGCCCCATTACCAGCTTGCTCTCTGCCCATTTTCTTCCTTGCTGGTTTTGCTCCTGCTTAGCTGTTCTGCTCTCGGATGCAAATTCAACGTACAGAGAAAATGCAAGTTGAAAAGAGAGGGGGGATGAGGCATATGCACGTTTCATTTGTATGGGCCTTTCATTGTATTTCATTTGTATTTCATTTAATACAACAGTGATATTTGCATATTCCCCAAAATGCCACCTATGAAAGAAAACACATTAAGAAATAGCTTGACATGAAGAGCGAGGCGTCCTTCAACAGAGCTGACTGAGAACGTGCGAGGCAGCCAGCAGGCAAAGGTGTCCCTCTGTGCCGAACCGTCCCTGGGAACCTCTGGGCTGCAGTCAAGAGACATGCTGGCTCCGCACTGCAGATCAGAGTGGCTCCTGCTCTTAGATTTTGTCTTATGTGAACCAGCTGTCACTTGAAAACAGAGAAGATGTCCGGAAAGTAAAAAACATTTTTGCATGGAGATGTTCCCCTGCTCTGTCATTCTCTGCTTATGCTGTGTACTATTCCTACAGCGCTTTAATGACTTGCCATTTCTAGGAACTGCAGGTAGGGCGCAAAGGAGACCATAATAATAATTATGCCGAAGGCAGTTTGTTCTGGGCTACAGATATTTCCTGGTTCTGGGAAGCTCTCTGGGCCAAGCATACCAACTAAACAGGAGCTCTGATGGGCTACTGAAGATATGGAGGCTTTAGGGCTAATAACACACACCCTTCACTGAGGAATAGCTGTTTATATCCTTAAACTGGATGACTGATGGCCTCTGTTGGGAACAAAAGATCTCTGCAACTGAAGCTTGCAAGTTTGGTATAGACAGACAGGACAACCCTCGCTCCACCCCTGTATTGTTTATGGCAGTTTGGGCACAAAACTCACGCTGTACAGATGATCAGCACAAAGCTGATGTGGCACTTGGTGCCCTCACCCTGATTTGAAGGTAAGGATGAGGGTAACACAGCATTTGTGTGTGCCCTTCCCAGGAGGAAGGGGGATGAGATGCTCCCGAAGTACATGGTTGACCTGAGTGCAGCCCTGGGGCTCTCCGGCTCCTGGGCTCAAGTCCAGCTCTGGAGCTGACCTGTTTCATAGTCTTGGGCAAATCCCTGCCGTGGGGATAATCATGCCTGACACCAATCTCCAAGGGAGTGCTGAGGCTTTATTAGCTGATGTTTAGCAAAGGCTTTGAGTAGGAAAAGTGTATTCAGCATTAAAAATGAATGAGCATCAGTAATGCCAGAAATGTCTGTGATAGACAGGGGGAGAGAGACAATATCAGAGGACAAAATGCTCAGGTAGCAAAAAGCTGGCCCAGAGAGGGCATAAGCTTTGCTGCTTTGCAGGCAGAGGGCACAGCCATAACCCTGGCCCTGGCAGAGTATCCTTCAGGGACCAGTGTGCCAACTGGCTGATTCCACCTTTTCTTGGCCCATACAGCAGTGGAAATGTCTCTCGGCATCCTTCTGGGGATTGGCAAGTGGGAGATCTGTCAGTGACACTGCCCTTCCATCACCTCGGCCCAGTCCTGGAACTTGTCGGGCTGGAGACACCTTCTTTCCCCCTGAGAAATGAGGGGATCCAGCAAACATCACGTGCCTCTCTCCCCACCACTGTCCCGTTTGACATCTATGGGCTGTCCCTGCCCTTGCAGGGCTCCCATCCTTAGGCAAAGCCTCTGCTGTGCATGGGAGGATGCTGCCAGCTCTCCTACATGGAAGAGAGCAATGGGTCAGATTCAGAATTGGCTAGTGGAGATCATAGATGATGAGCCTGAAGGAGAAGGCCAGGTGACTTTTATGCCACCACCAACAGACCTGAGCTTGGCGCTGGGTCTGTAACAGCCCTGTCTATAGGTTATGTAGCCTTTGTAGTGCTGAGGTACCCAGAGTGACAGAAGCCCTTGCTGTCCTCTTTGGACAAGGCCCACAGAGGCAAAATAAAGTCAACAGTGGGGAGGCTGAACAGTAATGGAACAGACTAGAGGAACAGCTGAGGGAAACATCACAAAGAGACCCATGTTAGTGGATGGTCACAGCAGGTTGAACCTGGGCTTGGAGAGCACAGGAGCATGCATGTCCTTCTCCTGAGCATAACACTGCTTTCCCACACTCCCAGCCTCTGCAGTGTGTTCCTCTCTGGCTAAGGTCAGCACCCTCACTGTACCTGGCACTTCCTCACCATTTCCCTTAAAAACACCACTTTGAAGTGGTATGTGCAGCCTGTACTGCCCAGAAATAAGGGGGGTCTCAAGCCATGCTAAATCCCCATCCAAGGAGGCACAAGCAAGAGGACAGGCCTGCGGAGCCAGTGAGAAGGAGGGAACAGGACATGCCTGCCCCTCTCAGCGGCAGTCTGTTGAAGGCACATGCCAGCCGTGCAACTGCATCCAAGATCCAGCTCACCAAAAAGACATTAACCAGTGAACCTCATGGAAATCAGCTGGTGTTGAGCATCTGCGAAAATCACCACAGTCATACAGGAAGTTTTAGCAAAGCAGGGTCTTCCCCCATGGGGATTAATAATGTGGCAGTTAGGCAGTCCTTCCAGTCTGAGAGCAAAAATGGGAATGAGTGAGTCCCCACTGAGGACTGAACATCAAACAACGGCACCATCTACCTTTAAATGGGAATACAAGCCTCTACTGGTCAGGTTCATCAGGCTGATGTGCTGATACAGAGACTGTAACAAGATTACCAAGTATTCAGCAGGTCACACACAGCCCTATGAAGCTTGTCCCATTCCTCCTCCGGGTTTTCATAAGGCTGAACATCTCCCTTGGTCTGCACGAGGGGATGCACCTTCCTTGGCTAGCAGGGCAGGTCAGCACAGAGATCTCGCCCATGTGGAGCCTGACACCCAGCCACAGCACTCTGGGCTTTTGTTACATTTGTAGTGACATTAGTTCAGGCTTCACCATGAAGATCTGGCTGCAGAAAGCCATGGAAAGGATGATGTTTCTTACAGCTGAGAGCCTGACTGCAGCCATGACCCTGAGGGTGAACCTGCTGGCTCACGCTGTTTCCTCGCTGCTCTTCAGGCTCAATCTCACACTGCAGGGACTCTGTTAGCAACCCAGTACAGAGCGCTCCTCCAAGGAGGTCCTCCTGTCCCCCCCAGCTAGCTCAGCTCTTGGCCATCTGGGACACAGAGGCTCTCTGTGCAATTCCAGCAGTTTTCCCAAAGGCTTAGATGGGAAATGACTTTCTGAACCTTCTCTTCCCAGCCCCCTAGCAGACCACACCTTTGATGTCTTGTCTATTACTATCATATCTCCCTGTGAAGCGGTTCTTTGAGAAGGAAGGAAGTTGCCCTTTGGTCCCAGTACCCAGGTGTAGGTACGGCTCTCATGTGCACATGCTGAAAGTACACTGTGCCTCATACTCCCAGGGAAATGAGGACATTTCCTTACTCTCTCCCTAAGGAGCACAGCTGAGCCGCTTGCAGTTAAAGTACTGCCAAGCTTTCCAGATGAGCCGCATGTCACTTCCCACGTCTCTGGAGGAGCAACTCTGACATCAGCTGTGGAAGTTAACAAGTGCTGTCAGAACGCCAGGAGTATTCACCCTTTTGGATATTATTCCAAACCAAACCCCAGCTCCGAGCCCCTTTGAATCAGTGGCCCTTCATTAGCATAGAGCAATGAGGTGGAGCAAATTATATGATACCCAAGGAAATTACAGGGACCAAGAGGACATTTGGAGCAAGCCCTCTGACCCATGCTTCACATAGCAATGAGTGCCCGCTGCAGTGAGGCCTGCAGAAGATTGGTGCTGATAGGACTAAGCATGGGTGCCAGCAGGGCAAAAATGTTGTGCTGTAATCAGGATTATTTTCCATATACTCATTGTCCTCTGGTATATTAAACCTTCCTCATATAATAGAGGGCTTCATAGAATGAAGCTGGATTGGAAGGGACTTTGGAGGTCATCTGCTCCACCCCCGTTCAAAGCAGGGACAGCACAGCATTGCTGGTTTGTCCAGTCAAGTTCTGAATATCTCCAAGGACGGAGATAGACACAGAAAGCACAGAAGTCAGCCTGTAGTCAGCTGTTCTCCATACAGACAAATTCCCATTACTTATGAATGATGGATCTTTATATTATGGTAGTACAGAGTCTACCCATTATACTACACAAAGTGGTATAATATTTGAAGGTGTAGAAAAAATTGCCTGAATTGCTCCATAGTGATTCTTTAAGATACAGTCTGGAGAGACACTGTGCAACTTCCAGCTGGATGGAAAATACTTAGCTTTGCGTTAATTAGTACAGCTGTGCTAATAAACCAAATGGTACTGGGACCTGTTCTCTGGCTCTGCAACCAACTGGCACAGTCTGGCCACATCCATACTATTAAACACACCTGAACAGGGTGACTGCTCCCAAGTTGTTTATTTGGACTGGGATATTCCCAGACTGTACCCAGGAACTCTTTGGGAGAATGTTGTGCCAATAACTTTTCTAACAACTTTACGGTAGGGATAGTTCAGCTCCAGTGTGGGGGACATTCCTGGGTGCTGTTTAGTTTATCTTTAATTTCTGCCCAGCTTTCCCACTACCAGCACTTAGTGTAGCCTTACACAACTATAGCTTTCCCAGCCAGCCCACTCCTTATCAGAAGGGAAGGGAAGGGAAGGAAGGGAAAGGGAATGAAAACTGTTTGATATTTTTCATTCCCATACAAGGCAGAGAAATTCAGAGGATGGACAACGGCCATGGGACTTGAAAGACATGCCTTCAAGTTTCTTCTCTATGATAGACATCTTGTGTGACCTTTGGCAACTTAGAAACTGTCTCTTCTTGTTTTGCATTCTGTTTGACTATCAACTCGTTTGATTTCTTGTATGTCACAGAATTATAACATTTAACCAGCTTCTCCTGTTGAGTTCGACAGCTTGTGTTTGACTAAAGCACAAATTTCCCATCTGCTCTCCAGCCTCAGTCCTTTTTGCTGCAATGTCACGCTGCAAGCTGATACACAAATCTTTTTCTAGATACATTCCCCATCCTATAGGAACAGCCTGCGATCCTCAGTCCCCAGTATATCCCATTGCACTGCGTGATATTCATCCTATGCTGCTGGAAAGGATCCCAGGCCACAGTATCATTGCTCTTTCATTGCAGTTACTGATCATCCCACCAACTTTCTGCAGTCCTCAGCTTTTACCACCAATGATATTTATTTTTGCTCTCAAACTGGTGATCATTCCCCATTGACAACTGCCTTCCAGCATCCATTTCCTGCTTACCTCAATGTATGTCCTTTGCCATCACACAGTGAGCATTCTCCCACATGATTTGTAGAAAAATGCCCTGCAAAAAATGTAAGGTCACAACCCATTGGTAGTCACCTTTATCAAGAAATTTGTCATCTTAAAGGATGACGTGAGGTTTCACGAAACCCCTGAAATCCCTTTTGACTGGCATCAATTATATTCCTATCATTCAAGGGAACTGGGCATTTATTTTGCCTGGGAGCAATACAAAAGAAGTATATGGAGAGTCCTGGACCGTGGTTTGGCGTAGGCCCTTGCTGGCTTCTACCACAGTGTTGCTGCTTGCCCTTTGCAATACTGGTACAGTGGTCCCTA
Source organism: Apteryx rowi (assembly GCF_003343035.1). NCBI lineage: Eukaryota > Metazoa > Chordata > Aves > Apterygiformes > Apterygidae > Apteryx > Apteryx rowi. Next base: position 1,336,346 of record NW_020447830.1, read on the forward strand.
AAACCGGCACAGCGGTCCCTAAAACCGGCACTGCAGTCCCTCCACGTCTCAGCAAGCAGAGACGAGCAGAGGGAAGGTAGGAGGGCTGACAATGCTAGAGCAGACTGGGAAGCCTGATTTCCTTTATATTAGGCTGTTATTTGCAGAGTTATTTTCATCCTGAATTGGAACGAAACCTCAAACAACRTTAATGGAACTGAAATCCTGCACAGTTTTGTTTTGGAAACAGCAGTTTTTGAACAAAATCTGCCTTCCAAGACACCTGGCAGCATCTGGCTAAAAATAATGATTCTCGATGATGTCAGGGCTGCTCAGCAGAGGGGAAGCTGCCCTGACAAGCTGTTGTAGATGCCTCTGTTCAATATATAACTAACTGGAGACTGTTGCTGACTGCTTTTTTTTTTTCTTTGGTTATTTTATAATAAAGAAAGGCAGGCTCAAGCCTCAGAATTTGCCTTCAGATTTTGAAGGCTCCCAAATTCAGATTGTAGCTCACTGAGAGGGGTAGAAGGAAAGGGAATAATTGATTTTGGGGGGGTTTAGTTGGGCCCACCTCAAATATCATGAAGCCAGCAGAGCACATAGGTGTAGACAAAGCTGGGAACGAGACTGCTGAATGGATGAACAAACATTTCTCTCAGACATGTGTTTTCCCGGTCATCCGATGAACTCATTGGCAGACAGCCGGGAACCTCACACACACGTTGGTGCCCTCATTGCTAAGGGTCCCTCCGAGACATGCCTTACCTGACTGTCCAACACGAGCGCAGCAGCTGCCCTGAGCACCCACCCAAAACCCAGCTCTGACTGCCTGCTCACACCCCTGCCTCAGCTCTTCCACCCCGCGGACCTTTCCCCAGTGTTGTTCTGCACATCTCGATGGGAATTTGAGACTGCCTGAGCTACCACCAGCAGTAAATGATGCTGTTTAAACAGGGACGGAGGTTTTACTGCTGAGAGGAGCGGCTCAAAAAGGCCACATGCTTCTGTGTATCAGAACTTTAAAAAATGTAGCCTTGAATAGCTACGCCAGTGGTGCTTCTCCTTGGAAATGGAGGAACTGTCATATTCCCTGCTGCCGTGTAGCAGCAGACTGTTGTGAAGATGGTGTTTAGGGAGGGAGGCATTTCAAGGAAAGAGAAGACTCCACTGAGTTTCAAATTAGCTCTCAGGTGATAATGCAGTCAGGGTCCTGGGACAAATTACCATGTCAGGGTTTTGAGACACAGGCTATTTTCCTTCAGGGCAGCTTTGAAACACCTCTGGGGGGGCTAATCAAGACCATAAGTTTGCAATGGTGGGACCCACTGCATAGCAAGGTAAAGCAACCATGAAACATTAAAGCCTGGTCTTCAAACACACCATTCATTCAAAGATTCCCAAGAAGCTTTGCCATTTGCAAGTCATCAGGATCCCTACAGCTCTGGGCAACCCTGCAGCGGCAGGCTTGCGTGTGGCTTGGGAGGCCCTTTCAGAGCGATGGGGTTCTTCATGAGGAAACTCCTGCACTTAAGGATGCTAGGGCTTTTTGCACATTGCTCGGTAAAACCCAGAAATCTGAGTAGCCATGAAGTCCCCTGGTGGTTGCTGACAGAGGTGACTGACCGAAATCACATGTATGGCAGTGGTGGCTGGAGCTCCTGGGACGTATCCTGAGATCTGGGCTCCAACACACAAGCTCTGCTGAATCCAGCAGCGGTGGCTGAAGCTGCCGTTGTGCCAGCCCGCTGTGGCCATGCCTCCTGCAAAAACAGAGCAGGCAGGAGAGAATGAAAAGCACCACGTGCTCCTGCCTCTCTTGCTCTAGTTCACAGCCTCACATTTCCACCAAAATGGTCCATGAAGGCAGGACTGCAGTAAGACACTGCACTGCAGTGGGCTCAGCTGAGGCGTGGACGTGGGTTCTGCGCTGCCAGATCTGTTCGGGGAGCTGTAACCTCCACGGAGGAGGTGGGACCTGAGAAGAAAAGCAGGGCAGGAATGCTGTAGATTGATGCAGCTATTTTCTCAGCACATGGAAGCTGGAGCCCTTTACATTTCCCTTCGAAACTGTGCTACACGATGCCTGTGAAACATCCCCCGGGGGAGCTGGCTGTGCTGGATGCCATGCTGCTTTGGGCAGGTGGGAATAGGCAAGGCATGATTTATTCTGTGTGCTTGGAGGGCTGTGCCAGCTTCCCTGAGGAATCGCTTTCAGCTGGGAAAGCACTGTCTGTCTAAATGAGAAAGCTCTCGCCTTGATTTGCCTGGAATTTATTAAGGGAGCCAAAACTCAGCATCGCTGAGACTGAACACTTTGATTTTCATTTTGAAACATCATCACTTTCAGTTTTATCTTATAAAGGATTTTTTTTTTTTTTTTAGTTGCCACCAGGCTGGTTGACTGCCCTGAAAAAATTATTTGGAAAATTGTTTGAGTGGGAATTGTCTGCTTGGCTAGTTCTGGGAAGCCAAGCCTGTGCTGGTTCTCTGACCCTGAGGTCTCCTGGTGTGATATGGTCACATCCATGCTATTAAATTTGTACCCCCTCAAGGAGTGGCTGCATCTGATCTGCCTGCTGGGGATGGTCCCTGTCTTGGGCTAAGTCCTGAATCCCCCCTGGAATTGCTTGGGCAGGAGCCAGGGCCGAGACCGTGCCCAGGACTGTCCTGGTGAGATGAGTGTGTGGACAGCCAAGTACTAGTGTTGGGCACAGCACTCATAGATATGTGGCTTTCGTGTGTCCAAGCACACTCCCACCAAATAAGCATCATCTCTGGCAGCGCTAGGGCAAGGATTTTTGTGTGTGCACATTCAGGTAGGAAAGTTTCTTGCTTCACTTCTCACCCACTTGCATCTTCATAAATGCAAGCACTCAGACATACGGAAAAGAAACAGAAAAGTGGAACTAGTGGGAGGAAAGAAACAGATGTTTTTAAAATCTCCCCAAAATATTGATGACCATTTTGTAGCATCAGTGTAAGGTGAGGTCCCAGCTGTGGAAATGGTCTGTGCAGGCAGAACATACGTCTCTTGGGGAGTGAAGGACTCTGAAGAGGGCTGGGGCGGGAAGGGGAATTTTTCAGCCCAGACCCGATTACATGCTGATGCTGTTAGTTCAGAGGCTGTGTAAAGGGTAAGCATCCTTCAAGTCAGTCCTACATGTTTCAACCCTCTGAGAAAAAAATGCTGAACAGACTTCAGAGACCACTGGACCTTTTTTTAATGATACCCTGAGTAGTAAGGGAGGGCACATAAAACAACGTTAAAGTGACAGATTTTTAGAGAACAAACCCATCTTTTAGACATCAGGAAAAGCTGCAAACCCTCATGTCCAGCCTGGATGTCACTGTATAGGTAATGAACAGTTTACATGGCTTATACTCCCCAGGCCCACCATCCATGACAAATTTTCCTGATATCTGCATAGTGATCTGCTGCAAAAGGCTATAGGTGGAAGGGGCGAATCTTCTCCATAGTGTCCTGATTGGTCCAAACCCGTGCCGTGCAGATTTCCATAACTGAGCTTTTTAAAGTGACTTGCATCCCTAAATGTATTATATATAAAATGTAATAGTGGGKTTTTTTTGACTGTAGCATGGTCACAAGAGAGAAATGTCAGTAAAAAGCTAGTTGCTAGATACGAAAAAAAGTCAAGCAGATTGGACCTCTAGAGGCTTCTAGCAGCAGCTGTAGAAAAGAGATGATAAAACGCTCTGTTCCRAGTTGTATTTTCTGCATTATGTGAGCTGACTGCTGCTGACTTAACCTGTTCAGTGCCTGATGGCACACAGCAGCGAACAGCTGTATCTCCCCTGCAGTCGGAGAGGCGATTGCAGCGTGTGTAAATGCATGTGAGACAGCTCGGGCTGCTGGCTGGGAAGCCAGGGCTCCAGCTCGAGCTGCCCAGCTCCACTCGCCGAGTTAATGGCCTCGGGGTTTAGCTACAGACCTCTGAGGGCATTTGAGATGAGGTAGGGTTTTCTGATTTGTGCGAATCACAAGCTGGACCTCCCGAGAGGACAGGATGGCAAGGATGTCAGAAGAAAACAAGGGCTGGACGAACCCCGCTGCAGTTAGCAGGATTCGTCGCACTCTGGTTTCCCCAAGCGGAAAGCGCTAAAACAGGCGCAAGGGCAGGCGAAGGCTTCCAGCCCTCCCGAGCCCCAGCTCCGTCCCTGGTTCAGCGCTAACCCGGGAACACCAGGCCTTGCAGAGCCATCTACTGACACAGCGATGCAGTACACTCAACTCTCATTTTTCCTACCGTGTAGCTTATTTCCAACCTTGTGCATGCAATTGAGATGTTTCTTGACATGCACCCGTGGACAGTACGGCTGGTACCTAGTCTGTCTTCTGCAGGCTACCGACCACACGAATTGCTTTACTCAGCCAGGCTGATATGTGCTCTTCTGAATAAATGTTCAGATCTTGCCGTCTTTTGATGTGGCTCTTTGGTGCAAGGTGAGGAGGGAAGAAATGAAAGTCACTGCGAAGTATTCTGGGAGACAGGTCCTTTCCTCCCCCAATTAGCAGCCCAGCATGAAAATCTTGGCATTGTAAAATAATACACAGCAGCTTCTTTTTATTTGTGTGCCAATGTGTGAGACTTGCGGCTGGATAGGATTCCCATTTTCAAAGGGCTCCACACACTTTGGGGTAGAAATGCACCTTTCTCTAAAAGTAAAAACAGATGGTGAGATTTTTAATTTCTCCTTACAATTGCAGGAGCTGCTGTTTCATGGAAAGCACCGTTTATAGTGATCTAGAGATAAATTCCTTCTATACCAAAATGCTTCACAGCATTTTTGGTAGGAAATGCCATTTTTTTCCAAAATACTTTACTTGGTTTTTTATTATAAAACAAGGCAACATCAAAATTAAGTACGTGATTTGCTCCTTAATGAAATTAATGAAAGCATTAAGATTCTCTTCCTGCAGGAACACTGGAGATTGTGAATAAGGCCAAATCTCAAGATCCACATGCCTTCCCAAAGTAGAGTTTCTGATCTCAGCCCCGTGTTGTCACCGGCTCTCCTGGTGAAGAGCTGCTTTTGCGGCGTGACACAGCCCACTCCCACAGCAGATGAGAGGGACGGATTTGATGGACAAGTGTCACCCTTGTTGGCGCTGATGTGCAGCAACACTTGTCATGTCACAGTGCAGCATCTGTGGGTTGCCCATGCCATCTCAGCTCCCCACCCTGGTCCACTCCGCGGGCTTCTGGCTGTCTTCTGATGCCAACACACTGTGCCTACCTTCATCTAAAAGCCTCTTTGCTGGCAGGGTCTGGGCTTGATTTTTCAGTCTGGTGGACCACTAGGGATTCAGCTTGTGATGCTTTGGTGGAGGCAAAATGATGTCAGAAATTAAGCTGAAAAAATAGTAACCAGGCTCAAAAAGTAAACGGTCGTGATAGCCATTCCCCAAGGAAAAAGGAGCAGCAGAAGAAAGCTTTTAAAAAGAAGGTGCCCAAGAGAGCTGGAGTTCTGTGCTATTTTTGACTTGCCCAAAGTGGTGCAGGGTGGAAGAGTGCTGCTTTCTTACTAGAACACGACGAAAGGTTGCAACGCAATTGTAGCCGCTCCTGACACAAAGGCTGTCCCCGTGGCACAGAGCAGACATCTGACCTCTTTTCCTGCACTTGCTTGGAACAAATCTGAGGTTAAGGGCAGGGGAAAAAAAAAAAAAAAAAAAAAAAGGAACCATTTAACTTGTTTAACTGGGGCAGCGCAGCTTCTTAGCATTTACCTTCGTTATCACAGGATTAGAGCATCTAAATACTTTCTAACCTAACATGCTGAGTAGACTATCTCTAGCTAGCAGTTACTCAGTTACCCTTCAGAGAAGGAGTGATGTTGTAATTAATCAAATGTGGCCTGCTTTGTAGTTTATAGAGATTGGCTTTAATCGTCGGGAATCTACACTTCCAAGGACAAGTGCTGACACAGATAAAGCAAATAAGTATTTAAGTTCTGTGTTTGTACAGTGCAAATATGGGCACCTTGATAGGAATGGCCAAGTGTTATCTGTTACATAAATAATAAATGTACTAATTCTTTCCAAAAAACAACCATGTATGGAACACTGCATCCTCCAAAAAGAGCCTTAATTCTGCCCATCTTATTGAAATGCACCTTCTGTTTGCATTTTAAGAGCAAAGTGTGCAGAATGCCCTACACTGTGAGGGTTACTTAGCTATAAGCTTTGGATTTTTTTGTTTGTTGTGGTCCCATAACAAGCTTGGGATAAAACATAAAACCTCCGGAACATTTTGGTTAAGGCAGCTGTAGCTAGGTTGGGCCTGGCTAATGCAAGGGACACAGATCACAGAATCACAGAATCACAGAATGGTTGAGGTTGGAAGGGACCTCTGGAGATCATCTAGTCCGACCCCCCTGCTCACCCTGTGGATAGAGGCTGTGGGACAGGCTGCGTGCAGAGCTCAAGGAGGAATCAGCTGTGGGGACACTCTGCTGCTCAGTTCACTGTATTGACAGGCCTGCAGGGAGTAGGAAAAAGACGAACGGTCCTTGTGACTTCCTCTCCTCCATGCTCAAGAGCTAGAATGAAAAATATGGGGCTTTGTGGAACTGAATCTTGTGATCTTAAACTAGGCCTTTTTTGGGATGTTTTTTGAAATTATGTTACATAATCTTGGACAGTGAGCAAACCAGGCTTTGTGGACCAGTGCTCCTGCTGGGTCTGATGGATGTGCAGAAATGGCTAAGCATCCTCATAATAAGGGCTGTGATCACAAGGAGGGAAATTTTGGCATAAGGTTAACTCAGTGCATCCAGTTTTGCTGGAAGAGTTTTCCCAATATTTATACATAGGAAAGGATACACAGAGAGAAGCAGGTCTCTCTAGAGAACCATGTTGGAAGGTGAATTATTCGTGCATTTCTTTAATAAAGCTGTTGTTTTCATAATTTACAGTACATCAGAGCAATTTCAACTCATTCCTAATAGAAATTTTTCATGAAAAACATCAGCATCTGTAAAAATGCTGTGGTTAATTATGGGTCTTGGATGTCAGTGCCAGTTAGTCTTTGTTGGATGATAGCTAAAAAGGTTTCATTTCAAAAGTGATTGCTCTTTGTGCACTTTAATCTTTGGTATGCTTTTATTAAATCATTCTGATATGGAAAATATTTTACCATTAAAAGAAAAAAAATTAATGTTTATGCTCTTTTGAGATTCACTGTCTTCCAGTTTTGCTTGACTGAATTTTACTAGAACATGTCAGAAAGACAATTTCAAAATTACATGAACTTGTAAAATCGGATTTATAGAGGTGCAGTTGTACACACAAGCAATTATACTGAGAATATATTTGATGCAAACTTTATCATCAGCTGTCAGTATGGTCCAAATCCTTCTGCACCACCAGCACCAGTAGATGATATGAATAATAGATATTTGTTTTTCACATCATCTAATCTCTAAACCAGAGATTTTACAAGCATGTCATTCCTTACAACAGAAATATCAGATCCTACAGAACAATATAGAACAATCCATGCAGACTTTTTCCAACATATTACATGGATATTTTGTTAAAAATTTCAAATGATGAATTAATCTGGTGAAATTCTACTCTGGCATTTAGTCAAGGAAAAACATGACCAAGATTTCATACTATGTGTTTTTTGGAAATTATTTTCTCAACTTCTGCAGTTATGCAATAAACCCATGATTTCAGTCATGCTGCTGAAATAAATCTATATACACACCTGCCAGCATCGCCTGCCGAAACACAGGGAACTGAGATGAGAATAATTCAAAACTGGCTTAATCTGAATACAGATTAGCTTTTCCTCCCAGTGCACATGCAGAGTCCATTCCTCCCTTATTAGCTCTGCTCTCTTCAACACACCCTTCATTAGTTAGTCGTATAATTTCCCATGAATTAATCCTGCCCTGTACTACCTCATTAGCAGGAAGAATCATTTCCACCCCACCTTCCCCAGCTCAGTCAGATACCTCTCATGACCTGTTTCCCCCCTCCCCTAAACCCATCCAGCTCACAGACTTATCTGTCTTCAGGGTCTGAATGGAAAAAAGAGGTCTCTTCCTCCCTGTTCTTGTTCTTTTGGATCTGAGGAGCCTTGGTCCTGGGAGCCCCGGCCAGTGCTGCACCCTGTCGTGGCATGAGTGGCTGGAGCAGGCCAGCAGAGCATCCTGGAAGGGAGGAGACTGCAGGAGCTCCCTTCCGCTGCTGCTCCTAGCCGGGAGCCACAGCTCCACTGCCAGGTGGCCGTCAGAGGCTGTGCAGAGCCAGTAAGTGATTCCCACCCCCAAGAGAGACTGGGTGGCTCCTGGGTGACACAAGACTGGACAACGTCGATGTTTCCATGCTGGCACATGGTGAAATAAACTCACCCCTTGGTGAACATTTTGGTGAACATCCAGTACGGATGCTGTCGTTCCAGGAACATGGACTCTGCCATGGCTTTCCACGCTTCCAAATGTTACCTTTCCGTATCTGCCATCAGCTTTATTCTTTTCCTCCACCATCCATCCCATACAGACTATTCTTCTTGTTTGCTCACATGTCATTTTATTCTGAAAGAAATGTGCTCATTCATAAACTTTCCCTTAAGTAATAAGGAATGTGGATGAAAACTGATTTAATTTCAGAATAAGTTTGTATGCAGAGAACACCCAAGATTTGCTGAAAAGACTGTGTCCTGTGCTTCATTAATGTATTATATAGACATGCAGCACGTAGAAAAAGAGAGCACAATTGGCTTGCGTAATTTAGAAAATATTTTTTAACAGAAATGGTGATTGAATAGTTAAGCACTTGAAGAGTATCCAGATTAGAGCTCATGTTTCTGAGGGACTCAGCATTAGTCAGCTGAAGCTCAACAATACTGTAAGCTCCAATAGTTGTACATATTATATGCGTATTATGCAGGAATATGTCTTCTAGCAGAAAGGATGAACAGTTCAATACCAACCTGTGAGTGTCAGTGATGACTCACACTGACAGCACCAAGTCACTGAACCTGAGCCAGAGAACTGGCAGAAGACAGAGAAATTTCTGATAAACAGATAAAAAGATAACTGAGAATTTATTGCTCCATTTGTTGTTGTTATCTGGATTGCAGATGGTGGTTGAATGAAAGATCCCCAGAGCTACAAATGGGGTTGTTATCTGAGCTGAAGGAACATTTCGAATACCTGTGCATCAGTAGGATGGTGCAAGTGGTGTGTTATGAGGGCTCAGGGAAGCATAGCAGAACTGCCCCAGCTGCCTATGCAAAGTGACCAGGCTGCCCATCACCTCTTGCAGCATTTCTCATTAATCACCATTCCCAAAAATCTGGAAAACAGAGGAGGGCAGCCCTAGGCACAAGCCCAGGGAAATGGTCCCCAACCTCCCAACGTTCATCTGCCTTGGTGAAAATACCAAATAGGAGATATGCAGTGGTTCGCAGTGTATTGCCTGCTCCCTTCCCATTATCCTTAGATTTATCTGTTTAGGTACTTTTACTTCATGTGGCTACAAGCAAAGCAGGAGGGTCTTGTAGCTAATAAGTCGGGAGCATTAGGACATGCAGCTGCCCACTCTGATGCATACCAAAGTTGGAAAATCAACAAGCAAAGGGGAAATTCTGTAGTACCGGTAGCTCTGAATCTTGCCCAGTTTGCTATGATCAGTATCCCTGAAGAGAAAATCAGTTTTTTCAAACCTGCTGAGCTCATGGCCTACCTTCTTTCTCACCTTCCCTCTCTCTCAACCCCATGGAAGTGTGTGGGCAAGTATCTGTGTGCATAAGACCAATTACTAAATCACTGAAAAATCCTTTTTCCTCGTAAATACAATTGTTAATGCCATTCTGTTAGCCATGTGACAGAAAACCAGCCACACTGCTGAGCGTCCCACCCCTCCACCCTGAGACTGCATCCAACCAGAGACATTGTTTTTGACATTCTGATCCAAACTAGGTAGCTCTAGCTAGAAAATAAAGCTCAGCTGCTCTCATTAGTGGTCCTGGAGCATGGGAGAAGAAAGACCTAGAGAACAGAGTAGGGGTAGGGGTGGTCCAAGATAGTCATTCTCCTGTGTGATGAGTTGGAGGATGGCCTGAGTAGTGGCAAGAGGTGGGAACTCATGAGGTCAACTTTTTCCATGATTAGTAACAATCAAGGCCTGTAAAGTGCTCGAATTTGAATGCTCTAGGTCATGCTTCAATTCCAAAATGCACATGGATTTATTTCCGTCAAATGAACGTCACTGTTTGAGGGTCTTGGAAGAGCTGAAGAAGGTACATCTGGCAGTTAATGTGCAAGGATGGACACTTCTAAGATATTTCATGTCAGAGCTGTGGAAAATGATTGCTGGCTAACAGTGGTTTCCATGACCAGAAAGGCAGGAATCAGGTTTTTTTGGCTCAAACCACGAGGAGGTGCTGCAGGCTCAGGAACAGAGCAGCTCACCCGCTTGCAGACACTCACCATGAGCACAGGCACCGTACTGCAAGTTATTACTCGCTACTTTTTAACAGGAGGTTTTTGTGAAACATTAAAACACTTTTAATTTCTTTATCTTTTCCCATAGCTATTTTGTACTGATGCATCCAAAAAGAAAAGGAAATATCAGCTGGTGTTCTTTAGTTCAAACAATACACTACTTGTAAAACTTTACAAGCAATTCATATCTGATTACAGTTGGGCAAAACATCTTTTTCCCTAACTTCAGATCTGCCTTTCTATTATGCGTCTCCTAAAGGAAAATATTTGTTGTGAACAATAAAAGGAAAGTCCCACTTTCCTGTGAATGGCTGCAATATCAAACCTCAACCTTTTATATAATGGGTTCCTATTCTCTCCCTAGACTAAAGGGCAGCTGAAGTGAAACATTCCCAAGAAGAGATAGGAAAAAAAAACCCTAAAAACAATAAGAAAATTTCCCAAACAGCCAAACACTCAGCTTCTGTCTTGTGCCAAAGTGCTGTGCTTTGCTTTCCATCTGACTGTCTGCCAAGAAATGAAAAGATTATCCAAAACTAAGACATAGGATCCCTTCCCCTGAGCCAGAGCTTTCACAGAGACAGAAGAGGCCAAGCAGAAGAAAACAAAGATACAGTATAGTTTTGTAAAAAAGCAAGGAAAGAGAGATGCGTAATACAGATGAGAAAATGGCCAAGCGATGGGTGATATATTGAGTGAAAAGGGAGGGCTGTAGCAATTCCTACCACCATGTAAGGATTAATTAAGCAATGTTCTGAATAATGGGCACTGATGGCTGTTCCCTCTGTGACTCCTCAAGTCACTGTATCTCTTTGACTCAGTGTATTGTCTGTAAGACAGGAAGAAAGAAATCTACTTGTGTTGCTGAACTGTGAGAGAAAGTTAATGATTGAAGAGGGTTTTGAGGATGGGAAGTGTGCAGCATGAAAATTGGTGGTGGGTAAATACCAAGTGGCTCAGACTTTGCCCTTGGTTCGTACAAACAGTCAAGCATCTGGGCTTCTTACGTTTTTGCTCATTAGTTAAAAATATTTTAGAACAGGCTCACTTTGTGTTTTGAATCATATTTACAGAAACAATTAAAAAAAAGACTGTCAAAACTCTCAATTCTGTTTTAACASAAACATTTCAAACAGTAGAAATGAAAAATAATGGAGGAAAAACAGTATTAAGGAAATATTTTAGAACTTTCAAAAATATTTCTTTCTGGTTAGTGTGGGAAGCAGGCAAACATACAGAAAATATGGGGGGTTGGGTTTATGCAACTTTAATCAGAGCAGTGGTTTAATCATAATGTTAGGTTTGGTGTATTCAAATAGATTACAAATATGCTTTCAATGGTCAAAATGTTCCCCTGTCACATGCTTATTAACAATCTTGGAGCAAAGTACTATTTTTACCATTGGTGATTAACCTTAACTCTTGCTCCAGCCATCATGGCTATGGTGACAGGCGATTGGTCCAACCACTGGCACTGTGTTGTCTAGACTGTTAAACAATTTGCACAATCTCTAGTGGGATTTTGGGCTGTCCAGCTAAAGTTTTCCCTCTCAATCCTGGGGCATGTTTCTCCAGTTACTGCAGGCCCAAGACCTTTCCCAGCATACAATTTAGATGTAGCCACCACATTTTGGGTACAAGAGAATTGACCTGTTTGACCATGCCACCTGGCCTCTGAGCCAGATAATTGTCCCAGTCCTTTTTTATTTATTAATATGGACATGGCCAGGCAGTCTCTATAGACAGCTGCTGATGTGAAGTTGGGTCCCCTTAACCGGCTCTTCCAGACAGAACTGCCTGCAAAGGTACTCTGGCCTTTACCCCGACATGATCCCAAGGTCTTTAGGAGCCCTCCAGTGCTTGGTGAGGGGGTTCTGGGGTTTAAGTTCTGTCTGGTTTTCACAAGTGTGGGTCATAATGGGAAACTGGGAATCAGCCCTATCTCTGTTTAATTATGCAAGGTGGGCAATTATGTGACTTCCAGGGATTGAAAGGGCTTCCTAAACACCAAGAAGCAGCTCAGCTGATCTGATGTGATTCTGCACTGCTTGAGACTGTGAAGGTGAAAAGCTAAGTAGATGAGAATGATCATGAAATAGTAAAGTTCATGGTATTTAGGAAGGAGCGGAGAGATAACAACAGAATAAAAAAAAAGGGGGGGAGATGATAAACTCCAAAATTTTGGAGATAAGTTCTTAAGGCAAGCAAGTCTAAGAGAAAAAGCAATTCAGGAATATTGCTATATTTTAATGTCCTCCCCAATCAGCATCAAGGATATATGTACATAATATCCCAATCTAAAGTAAAGACAGGAAGGACAATAATACACTAAGGTGGTTTAATCACAAGGTCTTCAGCGGTCAGAAGATCATAAAAGATTCTGGCAAAATGTGGAACTGGTTGAGTTCTTACGATGAATATAAGCATTGAGGCAAAAAATGAAGCGCAGAATAAGATACAACTAGGAAACGGCATAAAGATTAAAATGAAAACATTCTTCAAAAATATGATATATGAAAGAGTTAGTCCAGTACATGATGAGAAGGGAGAGATAATAACTGGTGACTGATTTAAGGCCTTTTTGCTTCAGGATGCACTTAAGAAAAAGGAAGTTTATTTAAAATGCTTACATAGCTGGTGTAAGCAGGATAAGATGTTAGTGATTATCCTTGAGAAGGTGAGAAGGACAGATGAGGTTCTAGGGCACTCAAAAACAGCAAACACGGTGCATATTTTCAAGAAAGAAGGAAAGGAGGTGCCTAGGAATTGTGACTAATCAGTCTGACTATATTTCCTGGAAAAATTTTGGAACAGATTGTATCAGCACATCGTTTGTAAGTATACAAAGATATCTAATTAATAACAGTAGATCTGTAAAGAATCAATTTGTCAAACCAATCTATGTATTACATGTGAGATGTGGAAATAATCTTTTCACTCTAGATAGCACTGCTAAGGCTAAGGATGGAATATTTGTGTTTGGTTTGGATAAAACACTTCAGAAGAGATGCAGACAATTCCACCACGTCTAGAAAATTCTAGATAGTTCTGGAGAAGAGAAGACTAAGAGGGAAGAGGATAACAACCTTCATATACGGACAAAGATTTCTGTAAAGAGGAATAACACTTTTCTCCTTGTACACTGCAGAAGGGACATAAAATAATCAGCCTAAATTACAGAAATTACAGTTGCACAGGCATGTTGAAGTCCCAAGTGAGTGAACTGTTCCAGCTGGTATTCAGTGTATTAAACTCTGTCCTCTTTCTTATTGCAGATTAGTCAAAGACCTGTTCTACAATAACCGATTTGTTTACACTAAATGTTCTCCTTTGTGGGAAATTAATCTGGCAAAAATCAATATGTTATCCCTCAAACAGTGAGTCACTGAGCTTCCTCTTTAAGAGAACAAATGAAATCAGGGTCACAATAAACTACAGCTAATCCCAGCAGGTCATGAGTTCTGATTGTGAGAATTCCTTGCCAACAATCATTTAACAATTTCCTTCCTATGTACAGAAGCTCCTTCTTAACAAAAAGAGTGGTACAGAACAAGGGTAACCATCCTGCATTACTCCTGGCGAATATCTCCTTGTGAGCGCTCCAGCATCTGTGGAGAAGCTATTTTCAACAAATCTGTTTTATGAGAGGGCAGAAGATGGCAGAGTTAGGGGTAAGGTAGCAGACTGGGAATTGAAAAGTCTTGGCTTGCTTTCCACAGCAAGTTCCCAGGGCAGATCCAGAAAGCCACAAGGTAGCAACTGATGCTTTAGGAGCAGAATTCACAGTGTCCAAGCTCTCTGAACACTAAATGGGAAAGTGTCCAGTTCAACACTGGGGTTGTGACCACCAGCAGTCTGTCATAATGCGAATGAGTTTCCTGAAGGACTGTGGCCTTGCTCTTTAGCGAATGATAGCTCTATGGCGTCACATAAAAAGCCAGCAAGCGGACCGCTGAGACTCCCCAGTGGCAACTAAGGACCCCCCAACAGACAGCAGAAGTGTTATATATCTTSTTGCCTGCTGTCTTTCCAGATGCATGCACTGTTCACGGGAGCATAAGGGGCTTACCTCAACAGAGGTGGTGGAGGGAGTCATCTGTTGAGATGACCCAGTTAGTTAGAATAAGGCAAGGTGGGAGTTCAAAGCATTTTGGGATAAAGCTGAGCCTGGAATATGAAATCTTCTTTCTGGGCGAGAGGTCTCTGCAACGGGGCACTCTTACAAAAGGCAGGCATTGCCTCCGGCTGTGTCTTGAGGTGAACACAACATTGCCAGTTTATGTTACGCTGTCCTAGCAAGGCAGCTCTGTCAGGCATTGCCTAATTTCTCAATTCTAAGTAGCCCTTGGCAAAAATTAAGTGCATAGAGGTGTTATYGAGACAAGCGTCTACTGTAAAGTACATGAACAATCCTCAGATTCACTTGTAGCAGGTTGCCACTGAAAACATTAAAATCTGAGAAGCAGGCTGTGTATTTTGGATGTCTCCCTGAATCCCAGTGAGGTTGCTCTCTTTTTAAGCATCTTAATTTTAACTGAACTCGCTGTAGCATGGAGCTCTGGGTGGTTAATTTTAGACTGTGCCAGTGAGAACGTGAATGCTGTTCTGATGTGGTATTTGAGAAGTGTAGATTTGAGGCAATTTACTGCTGTGGCCTTTTGCCATGTCACAATATTATTATCCCTTGGGAGGGAAACAATGTAGATTTATGATTTGCTTGAGTTCTTTGTTTTGGTTATTTTTTTCCTGCCAGGTTATTTTTAGTGCAAAATTGTTCCAAATTATGTCGAGAACAGGAGAAGCTGAACTAAAACTGTGACCAGAAATGTTGCTGCATATGAGCGACATTTTCTTAGACAGCAAGAGCCAATAATGTGTAGTGATGGTGTATTGCATAACCCTGAAGAAAGCTCTGGAAAGCAATGCGCTGCTTGTGTCTCCAGATAGTCTCCAATGCTGGAGCCACCCTGGAGTAAAGAAGTAGCTCTGCTGGCTGTCAGTTTTAGCCGTGGCAGGATCAAATTCTTTGAAGTGAAACAGCTACTTTCAAGAAAGACCAAGTCTGTATGTAAGCAYGTAAGCTAGCAGTCACTGTCCCTCCTCTTCAGCTACTCCTGAAGAATACACCATCTTCAAACCCTTGCACTGCCAACAGGCTTGTGTCCTCCCTTCGTACTTGGACCGCTTCCTATGTTGAGGAGAATGCAACAACCAAAGCTGGTCAGGAATCATCGATGTTCCCTACAGATATGTTCATCTCTTGTTAAAAGCCCATTTTCTGCTCAAAAYTTTTCAAATAGACAAAGTGGGGAGYGCAAATGAGACCACCTCCTGGTTCCTGCACCATCCTCTGCTTGTGCATGACCCCAGGGGCCAGGCAGAGGACAGCCCTAATCCTGCTTCAGGTGGGCCAGGTCTTGAAAACCCCAGAAGCTCCTTAACTGCCTAAAGATTAATTGAGGGATTAAATAGTTGGGAGAGGAGATGTTTAAACCCTGGTAAGGAGCTTTTGAATCAGAAAAAAAAGCTGGTGTTTCTTTTGAAAGAGAATAGGAAAGCTTAAACTTTCCTCCCACAGAAGGGCAATCTGAGTCTTTCTTCTGCTCAGCTGTCGTACAAGCTGTCATTACATGCAAAGGAAAGTAGTATCTCTGAGACCTTTCCCTTCTGTCATRTTTGAGAGTTATTGGCCAGGCTTTCCAAACTTACCAGGACATTGCTGAGAGGCAGACTAGCAGACAGACAGTATTTATACAAAACTTATTTCCCTGTGTTTTGAAACCAGATAGAAAAAAAAATCAATATATTTTGCAACTCTAGGCCATTTGCTTTCAGAGACAGAACCATGGTGTTTCTCAGAAATTAATTAACAAAATTCACATCCTCTTTTGGATGGACTTTGGAAACAGCAGCATGGATGGATGCTCAGTTCATGTGGTTTTAATGTTGAGGTCTCAGAGGGGAAGCAGGTACCTGACAGCTCTTGAAGCCTAATTATGGAGCACAACTTTCTCTGTTGCTGTCTGCCTGCTYTAAAGAGACAGCTGTGTTTCCTTCCCTTTAATG
The DNA here is from genome assembly GCF_003343035.1 of Apteryx rowi. Taxonomy (NCBI): domain Eukaryota; kingdom Metazoa; phylum Chordata; class Aves; order Apterygiformes; family Apterygidae; genus Apteryx; species Apteryx rowi. Next base: position 1,352,873 of record NW_020447830.1, read on the forward strand.
AAACAATGCTGTAATAATAGCTTGCAAATATTTTATTTCTGGAAGCAATTATTAGTTTGTTTTAAAAGCTGAGCTAATGCTAGAGACATGTTATTCTCCAAGAAGACACCCTGTATTTGAGCTATCATGTTTCTTGTTACTATTTTAAAATCAATGTTTTACAGTTGTGAATGTAAGTTGCCTCATCTGCTACAGAAAACACCCTAATTTGTTAATGAATTAACACAAGAGGAGTTAAGCAGGAAGTTTGAAGAGTGAAATATTTATGTGGGGAAATCAGCTCGATTCCAAATTAAATTAGAAGTGTTTGATGTTGCTATAATGTTACTGACACTTACAGAAAGTCCTCAAGCCATAATGAGATGTTTTAGTGCCCCTGTCTCTTTGCTCCCCTGCCACCGAGCGCCCTGCACCTTCAGTCCTCATCCCTCTGTGCCTGCTGCCTCCTGCTCACCCTCCGTCCGGTGGCTTTCTGTCTCCTATGGGACAACGATGGCAGCAGCCACCACCAGGCTGGGGCWTGCTGGCCTCCTCTGGCCCGTTCTGATCCTTTAACTGCAAACCTTAATCAAAGAAGAGCTGTACAGATTAGGGCCAAATCTCACTTACTCTACTTCTGGCCTCAGCAGGATTTGGTCCTTGATTAATCCTCAGCCTCGGCTCTTACAACAGTGACTGCTCATTCAGTGGAGGCCAACACTGCAAAGTGCCTGCCGGCAGGAGTCTATGTCTGAGGCACAGTCAAATTTAAGGGAAATTGTTCTTTTCTGAATATGAGAAAATGCAGGAATGTCGCAAGCTGGACAAAGTAAGTTCTTTCCATTTTTTCCAGGCTGCAGTTAAAGCTATGTTTTTTTTCCCTTTCCTAGGGGAAGGAGCATCTCAAATTCCTTCTCTGGCAACTATAAGATGCAAGTAGTGTGTCACACGTCTTGCATTCATGGCTATCTGCACAAAAAGTAATACTGTACCTCTGTGAAGCAGTGGGATGCTGCCCCTATATTGTTTGAACCTTGTGAAGTGGTATCTCCTCCCTCCGCAAAAATATCACACTACTACTGTGCACTGTTAAATTTGTGGATCAGTGTGATTTTGATCCATGTGGAGTTTCTCTCTCTTGCTCTCTCTCCTCAACATCCCTCTGCAGCTGACCTGGTCTCCTAAAGGGGATGCAGGATCGGACCGTGTAGCCTGCAGGCTAGCAGAGKGCGGGAAGGGTTGGAGCCCTCTCCTCTCTGCCACCACCCTTATGTATTAACCCAATTCAATCCTCTCCTTTTCTTTTTCTCCCCCCTGCCCCTACCTTGGATCCCCACTGATCTCTTGAAACACTGAYCCTCTTGTCCACTTTAGCATTTTGGTGAAATGAGAAAAGAGTGTATCAGGTAGAAAAGGGGAGTGCGGCTCCTCTGCAGTCCCCGTGCCTGCCTGGACCAGAGGGACAGGCAAATAACACGGTCCTGGTTCTGCTTTCTTCCTCCAGCGTGGGGTCTTGGGATCCTGTCACACAACCAAAGTACAAAATTGCTTCATTGCTCCAAAGAGCAAGGTAAGAACGTAATGCCAGTTCTGGCACGATCAAAGTCAAGGAGAGGTTTTCCCACTAATTTCAGTGGCAGCAGGGTCAAGTCTGTACGAATAAAATGGGAGCTACAACATCAAAGGCAGTCAAGGAAAGGGCACAGCATGAGCTTGTGGGATTGTTTACTATGTAACATGCTCTCCACATTTTTTGTACATTTTGCTTGGATCTTGTTTTCCTTTGAACTCCAGACTGTGCACACTTAGGCCTAAACCCATTCCCACTAAAATGAACGGACGTTCTCTTACTAACCACAATGCAGATTAGATCAATTCTTTAGTCTCCCTAGGTACAAAAGCCTCACATGTTTTTCTCTTGAGCACTATAATCAACCATTTTATAAATTCACCCAGGCAGATTAGCTTTTCTCAGAATGACATATTTTCTAAAACATCTAATTTTGCTGGCGAGGATCATGGGAATTCACCAGGGCGTTCTGGCTGCTTTGCTCCATCAGTAAAGGTGAGCGTAGTCCAGATCTAAATGGGAAAAGTGCACAGCCACTTCACCATGAAAATATTGAGTGAGGTGGGAGCATACACCCTTTTGACAGATACTAAAGAGAGGTTACAGTTGCATGCACTTCTCCACCTGTGCCAAATTTGCAGCACAACACAGGGTATGTGATGAATCTGGTTAAACATCTCCAGAAGACAAATCCGCTAAAGAAAACACTTTAGAAATCGGAAGAAAATACCACCAACAAAAACACCCTTGACAATGTGAAACACTCACAGTCACTATTTGCACTATTAGTTACTCCCTGCCTGTTGCTGTGTCAGTCTTCTCATATCAGAAATGTTTTCTTTCAGTATACGTATAACATATGGTAGCAGTCAGAGCTCTTCTAACTTGTAAAATAAAGGTCTCAAAAGAAATGGGAAGCTTGTGAATAGGGCCTCGTGATACTGAAACGGAGATAGACATATTATGTAATTTACAGGAAGTGCTTTTGGCAGCTTTGTTTCTATAAATATCTGTTGYGGAAAAAAACACAGGGGCACAAAAGAAGCTTTGTCAGTATAACCAAATAATATGCTGTCATAGGGGAATAATGTTACTAGACTTTGGAAGAAGATCTGCTCTCTGAGGCTGTTGTTTTATATTTTGAAGGAGGAATCTATAGGCTGCTTTGCTTGGACTGGGCTCCCACGTATGGACTACCTGAAATAGGCGGCACAAGTTACCACATGAAAACCGGGTGACTTACTAAGTATCCAATTAGGCAGCCAAAAACACAGGCAACCAAAATATATTTGTAACTGTTATAAGCTTTTCAAGGAAATGACTTGTGTGGGTTTTTAAGGCAACAAATAGTTTAAGGCAATAGCTAGTACTCCAAAAACAAATACTATCTTAAAGAGTTTTACAAAGGAGATTATCAGCATCCCATACAAACAGACAGGATCTGCAGAACAAGCCTGTGGATTAAATACCATCTCTCTTACCAACTGATCCCTTTGATTGGTTTTATAGAGTTAAATGAAGTGGTTACAAAAATAAATTGTGTTTGCAGAGGGGAGGAGGAGGAGGAGAAAAGTGCATGGGCGAAGGGAGGATGTGTTTTCAATAAAAAAAAATCCCATAAAAAAGACCTAGAGTAGAAGCAGAGGAATAGCAGATGGAGGACTATAGAAGGGAGTGCTGTTGTACTTAGAGATAAGTAAGTGGAAGGGACAAAGGTGAGCCTCCTGTTCTAAGATGAGAAGTTGCCACACAAAAATGACATCATGGCTCTTTTTTTTTCTGTGTCTCTCCCTGCAAACACAGCCTAGGAGCAGAGAAGAATGGGATCACTACATCTCATACACCATCATTTCTAATGGAAAATACAATGCTGTTATCACAGGAAGCCATGACACTTCTCCTACTACAGCTTTCTTCATGGACCTTGTAGAGCAAAACTCCAGAGCTTCCTTCAATTACATGCATTCAAAGTCTGGCAGAGGTGTAATACAACCCTGTGCATATTTTATGTGCCTTGTAATAATATCCAGTGTTTCTTTGTGGAACAGGCATTCTCTTACCTTCCTTTGACACTTCTTTGGGATTGCAGCTGGAAGATATGTCACGGGGACTTCCCTTTGTTTCCTCGGTATGAACTAGACGCTAATGACAGATGCTGGACTGGCAGCCCTACAGAAATAGATACTCCAGGCCACCAGTCTGCACAAGTGGTGATAATTCAAGTGTCTGGCTTCTGTATGGCACCTATTACTTTGCTGCTAGACCATGTAGACTAATCAGCAGCTGTCAGTCTTGAAGCATTTCTCCTGAACCTGCATGATTACTCACCTGGGAGTCAGGAGCACAGACAAAGCTGATACAAGGTTACAGTTTTTTATGTCAGGCCTTCCTTTGTTTTAGGGAAGGAGAAAGAGCTGCACTCCTTACCTGTGGACTGCATCTCTRTCTGCCTCTCTAGGTATCAGAAGACCATCTTTCCTAAAAAGGAGAGAAAGAGGGTGAAAGTGGGACCATGATAACCCAGTATGAAGAGACAACAGAGTTACCTAGCTCATTACCAAGTACTCAGACTTGGTAATGCTAAGCTTTCTCAGGTATCTCTGCACTATATTGCAGCAACTCCTGGATATTTGGATTCCATTTTCAAAGGCAAAATGATAATATTACAATCCATTTAGTACAAAGGATTACATCAGCATATAAATGTACTGTGCCTGTGCACTCTCCTCCTCAAGGAATGTTAAGAGCTTGACACTCGTTCATAAAACTCCTTAAAAATAAATCTCTATATACGTATTTGTGTATACCTATGGCACACACACACATGCACACACATACATATACATGTATATTTACAAATTTAAGAAGGAATCTAATCAGGTGCATTTCCCTGTTAGCAAAGCAAATCACATCATAATAATCTCTTACATAAAATGAGCAAGCTTCATCATAAGAACCATTATGTCTCTTCTCTCCCTATTCCTATGTGAATGTTGTTCCAGAATATCATGACTGTGCTCTGCAGTAATATTTTCTTTCTAATCTCCAGTCTAAGTGTAACCATGGTCATATTGTATCCACTGATTTTGAGCCAGTGTTGCTTTTAAACTTTAAATAGTCATTTCCTCTCCCACAGATCTGCCCACAGATGTATTTACAGAAAGCGAATCCCTCCCTTCTCAGTCGTTATTTGGTGAGACTAAACAACCTCTTTTGGACTGCTCACACTCCAAGATAGTTCGAGTAGCCCTTTTCTGTACCTGTTTCAAGTCATTTTTTCTTGAATATGGGCTTTGCACTCAGTATTCAAGATGAGATCTTTCTAGCTACATGATGGTGTTAATATATCCCTATATACTGGAAATACCTCTCCTGATAAACTGAAGAATGATATTTGTCATTTTTGTTGCTGAATCATACTACTGGGTACAATCAATTATCATTCAAAGATTTTTCTCCTCATCATCAATCATTTCAAACTAGTAAGTTCTCACCATTAGCAGAAATGCCCCAATAGCAGGACCTTGCACTTCAGACTATTGTCTTTCACACCAGGAGGCTGAAAAATAGGAAGAAGACCCTATTTGGATTAGGCCAGTATTTAATTTAATTTAATTTAATTACTTCTTTCCCACTTTGAGACTTCYTCTTTAAACAGCTGTATCTAGGTCTTGTCTCACTTCTGGGTAGATGAAGCAATCCTCAGAAGCATGAAYTAAATCTAATTCTTAATCGTCTGTAATTAAGTGTTGATTTGGTTTGCAAGGAACACATTTGCACAGCAGAACTTGAAGGCAAAATCAATATCAAAATGTTGTTAGCGTGTGTATCTATATGCTCTAACGGTGGCATTCATTTTATCAAACTTCCATCATCTAAGTCTAAGCTAGACCACAACCACCGGAGACACTGGCATCTCTCCAGGGCAATGCATCACTCAGATCTTAGACACCTATTTTAGGATCTGATGAACTGTTTCCTATCGGTGCCTGCTTCTTCCTCTCCACTGATTATTGAATGAATCTGGATGATCAGACTAGCCGAAACATGCAATTAAAATCAGATAAAATAAGCTTCTCCTCAGTGAGTGCCTCAGAATTCAAAAGAATTTTCCAGTCAGTGACTGAAATGGTCGGATACATGAAGCAAGCCATGCTGCATTTTTCAGAAAACTACGTGTGGATATTAGCACTTTTCTGAGCATTGTAACAAGAATGTGTTTCATACATAGATGTTCAAATGTCCCTTTTGACCAATAGCTCTAGTATAATTAAATGTTGCAGTGTAACACAGGAGTAGGGCTAGTTGAGGCTTTGACACTTGGATTTTTGGCCCACTGAGAAAAAAATGGATCACAGAGCAGTCATCTGGGATGTCAGAGGACTGTTTAAAAGAACTGCACTCCCCAAATCAGGTCATTACTGACATGTCACGAAAGAAACAGAAGCATTGCAAGATAAACAGAACATTTGAAACTTTTTTTTTTTTGGAAACCAGTGTTTTCTAGAGTGTCCATTGCACTGGAAATTAAAAAAAAAATGCTGTTATTTCAAACTGGAACAAGAGCAGGTTTTGGAATTCTGATTTCCTACAAGAGAGAGCTCTGATTAATTGGTGGAGAAAATGGCTCTCTGAGACGGGAAGCAGAAYGAGACTTGGTGCCCTGGAAAAGGCTTCCTGAAACACAACGCTGTAACAATCCTTCTTCAGGAAGACATTATTGCAATCCCGGAAAGCAAACACAGGGGAATGGTATTAAAATTTCTGCATCTGACCAAGCCTATGTTACCATCTGCCCTTACATTAGACCAATTCTGTTCTGTCACATCTCACTGAAAACAATGTAGTCTCTTAGCAGATTGGTGGGTCTAAATCAAACTATTGTTTTCCCTCTTGTTTTTGACAAAAGGTCAAGAAGAGATACTGGGAGTTCCCTAGTACAGCAGGAGTTTTGGAACAATTAGAAACTGGAATCTCTAAAAAGGAAGGAATTTGATGCAAAGGGCCAAGTCATAAGGATTAATTAGGTTCAAGAAGGGACGCTGACTTTCAAGTAGCCCAGGCTGGAAATAACACAGATGCAGAAGTGAGTAAGAATAGAAAACATCATGTCTGCAAACTTCTCTCTCAGTGGGTGCTTTTGGGAAGGTGCCAGCTAAAGGATTGAGCATTTGGTAGCACGAGTGTGAATTATCCCTGCCCGTATCCACGGATAATTAACTCTGAATTCATCTGATTAGTTAGTTAAATGTTGTTTCCTTAGAAAAACAGCCAGGTTGGGGAGTATATTTGGTGGATACTGAGATAGTGTGGCTTAAGCACACTCTCCTTTTCTGTCGCACATCCACTTCCGCACCCTTTGATTGCTGGGCAAATACAAGCCCAAACAATGCCACAAACYATTCCTTGTAATTCATTCCTTTGTGGCATCTTTCTCTGACTGTACACAAGAACCCCCCAATTCTTTGCATTTTCACTGGGGAAATTAGAAATAATCTCAGTCCACAGTATCACCTGAAATGGGAACTAAAAGACATTTTACTTGTCAAGACATGAATCCAGATTTCTGTTTGTTTTTGTAACATCGTCGTCTCTGAAAGCAGAAGAGGAGCTGGTTTTCCTCCTTTAGGCTGAGATGTTGATAACTGTTAAAGAGGAAATTCAGAGTCAAAATTTTCCGCTTGTGGCAAGCAAGTGAGGCAGAAACTCATCCTCTGCTGTTTTTGTGGGAATATGCTCTGTTAAAATGAATAGTCCCCAATGCTTTAAATTCTTGGGAGGGGAGATATAAAGCAATCAGGTATTTATGAAGTGCTCAGTCTGTTATTAGGGTGAACTTACTGTCTTTCTAGAAAACCTGATGTGCGTTGTCGGCAGCAGGCATCAGTGCCCCGAGGGGGAGGATATACAAGCCTGCGGGAATGTAGATAAATGATCTAAGTCCTTACTCTGCACGACAACTAAAAAAAAAMCCCAAAAAACCAAAACAGTGAAACCTTCCAATGCTCTAACAAGGGGCTCCCAGAAAGTAAAGTCCTCCTTCAGAAGTCACAAGTACCTAACGCCCCCCCCCCCCATGTATCCCTTCCCATTGTAAATATTGAATATTTATTAGATCTGGTTAGAAGCTTTTGTTTGTTTGTTTGGCTGAGAATGGAGGGGGGAGATGGGTCCCCTTCTTGACCTGGTCACATTTTCCCTGCAGTAATGCCAAGTGGTCTTGTCTGTTGCCATTTACTCGACAACTTTCAGAACCCAAAATGTAGGAAGCCAATTTTTCTGAAAATTTAATAGCTTGCTGCAAATAGTTATAGAGCCTTACAAAACCATCTACTGATTACAAAGCACATCCCAGACTTCAGTTAGTATAATTGAAGGTGAGGATGCGTAATTGTCAGGGAACGTGGTATTTCAGTATAGGATTTTCTAAACACTGCATATTTGGTCAATTCTGGCAATTCTGCAGGTGTACAAACTGCCCCTCAGGAATGCTATTTATAAACTCAGTAGACTAATTGCTTCTGACAAAAGTGGCTGAACAACACTCATAAAAAGAGCGATACTGTCAAGAAAACTAATCACAATCTGACATTGTTTGATGATGAAGAAAGAAGAAGCATTGCATTATGCTTAAGGCATGAAGCAAGAGACTAGTATGTTTGCACTTCTTTGACTTGACCTCTCTGTTGAAGACTGTGATACTGATGAAAATGCCCTACTCATTGCGTTGTCTGTTTAGAAAAATCAATACGGAAAATGTAAACATACAAATAACTCCACATCCCTTTCTCCAGAAGGCTCCCATGAGTTCCCTGTAGTACATCACTGAAGAGAATATCATGTCTTTATGCCTGGAGCTTGCAGGGCTTTTCTGCATTTCTATTAAAAAAGCAAAACAAAACAAGAAAATCATACTCAAAATAGTTCCCTGAATGCAAGTAATATGTGCAGAGGTTCTACACCTGATCCATCTTTTTGGTGATAGACTAGTTTGATTTGCAGTTTTTAAAATTACAATTAAGCATAGTTTAACTGCAATTCCAAACTGCTCTGGAGACTTTACAATTCACAGCTTCAGAAGTTGTCTGCTGGGTTAGCAAGCTGACCTGACCGAGCAAAAACCTCAGATGAGCACTTGAACTAGCACAAGAGTGAGAGGGAGCAAGGCAAAGACGCAGAAGCTCAGTGCCAGGGAGTGACACCTCCCCGCTGCGGTGGCAATGAGCTGTTGGACTCGGCTGCCGTTGGCACTGCACCTTCTGCAGCACAAAGGGGCTGCAGAGGTATCAGTGACTGTTATTTGAGGACAAGAACAATTTCGATTGACACCATCGCCTTATCTGTGGCACAGAAACATACTCTAATATACAAATGTGTTTGTGCTGTAGTGAGGCAAATATTCGCTATGACTTACCAACAGGTTTCATAAAGTTTATTGCCTTTTGAACAAACTTCAAATCTTTAGATCACTGCAATTAGGACTGCATTGCTATTGCTGGTGGGGTAAAGCAAGCATTACGTTGGTAATGCTGCACATTTTGTGTCTTCTCTGTAGAGAAAAAGTTTCTTATCCCCTCTCAGACCACATGTGAGAACTGCCATAATAACAAGCAGTTTTTCAGTTACTTTTATTTTGGTAAGCTAAAACAGCTGAAGGCCACAGCTGTTGATTTATTCATAAGCCTAAGGAAACCATTAGCCCCTTGGGCCCTGAAGATGAGATTTCTTTCTGTTAGATGGTAATATAAGGAAATCCCAAACAGTGCCTGCCAAAAGGACTTAATGCAAATGCAAAATGCCAAATGCACCTATAGGGAAGGAGGGAAGTAGCTGCTTAATAGACAAAAAATAAATATGCAAGTGAAAAGCACAGCTTRCTTTTTTCTGCTTCTTTTTCTCATATGTACAGTGTGATGCACTACAGCCAAACTGTGGAGATGAAAAGTCTTCTGTTCTTAAATCAAACACAAAATCTTTGAAACTGCACACATAGTTATACCATTTAGGACTACCTGTCCATGTGTTATCGTTCTTATCAGCACCACTTTGGATGGAGTTCCTCCACAAACTCCCTGTTATTTGCAGCTTAGATTAATTAATTGTAATAGTCCAATATAAACTAATCAAAACCTCAGAAGGGATGTTAAAAAGGAATGTAACAGCTACTACCAGGTACTATCACCTACCATCAGTAACTAGTCTGCCACGTAATGGAGTAACTACAGTGGGGTAGGAAGAAAAGAAAGAGGAAGCTGGTTTTGCTTCTTTAAATAATGCACAAAAATAATCAGTTAAAAGATCATTCTATTAATGTTGCAATGTAAAGAACTAAAAAKTTAAGAAATAATAGAATTGTTACTGTGCCACCTCAATTTGCTCCCAAAATATACATTTTTGATAGTTTTTATTTAAAAAGCAACTGCTCTTTGTTCTTTTTTTTTTTTTTTTAAAGAGTCCTGCCTCATTTTGTGCAATGAGTAGGTTCACTCTCCACTGAGTATCATGTGAAGGGAAGAATATTTTGTGAGTGCTGAATGAACAAACTTTCCCACAGTTTGTACTTTTGGAAATGAAACATATCTGCTGCTTCTTAAAGCCACCAGAGGGAGTTTTCTCACCTAAATAGTTCTTTAGCTTCTGAAACATAAACCTGTCTTTTTTAATAATGCAATGTTACCTTGTAGTAGAAACTGTTGCTGAAAATGAAAGGTCAGTTTTACAGTCAAGACTATTTAACTACTTCGTGCTAGAGGCTGTATGCTTTTAGGCTAATTTTTGTGGGTATGGTTGTGCAAGGAGTTGCTGTCATGAAAAACGCAGTTGAATGTTAAAAGCATGAAAATTGACCAGGCTGGAATGTTTGGGAGCAAATTATTGGGTTAAAGGGGAATGTACAATTACTGCAATGTATGTACTACTCAAGTGTGCCTGAAACCGTAACTGACAATAGCTGACCCGATTTTTATTTGCAAAAGATCAGTTCCTTTATTTCTCTGTACTCTAGAGAGACATTTTGAAAGTTTCATATTTAGGTTTCTTTATTTGGAAGCAATGGAGTAACCTTAAGATTACCACAGTGGCAAAAAAAGTTCAAGTGAAATGCTCACTGTCAGACCACTACAGTAAGAAAAGTCTATCATTATTTCTTGTTTTCGTGAGAGAAGAAAAAGCATCTCTAGTGACAACAAATTGTATCATTCTTATTTTATGTTATGAAGCTACATACCAAGCTCTGTGCAATGATCCCTCTTGCAAAATAAAATGACAGCAGTTACTGTGCACATAACAGTGAATACTTTATTGATCTGTGAACACCTCACAATCCTTCTTCTCTCAAAAGTAAGCAATAGATTGAGATATTCCACTAAATTCAATCATAAAGCATTTAAAATGCTGATCTTTCATTTTTAAAAATCTTGTTGGACAAACATCACTTTGTAAAAAAATGACCACATTTGTTTTGGGGAACCTTTTTGGATTTGAAAGCTCTCTGAAACAAATATGCATTTTTATAATACCATAGAGCCAGAATTTTGCTGTTCTACATTCTGCTTGCAGTGAAAGAAATTTTTGAGTAATGAGCAAGATCCAGTGTTCCACACAGGTCTATCAACATAACACCAAGGCTATATTTTCAAAAAGAACTGCGTAAATACCAGTCATTTCACAACATCCATGTGAAAATAGCTAATTAAATGTTTTCAGCTTTTATAAAAGTAGAAACTGAGAAAGGAACTCATTGTAGGTGCACTGGCAGGTAATTATTGGTAAATAAGTATGCAGCACATGACATCAGCCATTGAGTAAATAGAAAAGAAGAGAGGTGGTCATATGTCTTAAAGACGCAGCCATAATAGTTAATAGTTAATAGCCTTGCACTGACATATTTTCTTTACATTTATTATAATTGCCAACTCAATGCTAGATATAGGCTCCCACGCTGCTTTGAGTTACACAGGAGCAGAMTCGTGCATTTTTGCAAAACCCAGTGCAACGACTTCTTGTCAAGCTCAGCGAAGCATGAGGCAGACACAACCGTTCAGCTACATGTAAATCACTGCAGGACCAAAGCCACAAAGAAGGGCCAGCTTTAGACACAGGAGAAACAGAAAATAGCGCAGGGCGGCAAGATGACAGGTTCAGCAGCATTGCAGCCAGTCATCCGGGCAGAAAGAGACTTTGGGGCTCAGCAATGGCACTGCAGTGGCCCCCTGAGGAACCATCTGCCTCACTGTAGGGGTCTAGAAGCACAGGTCTGGTGGGATGCTGGTGCGCTACCATCAGAGCAGATGGGCGACACGGTTGAGGGTGGAAGAAGGCACAAGACATACATGGCTGCCGGCTGCTGCCAGCTCTTACGTCTTAGCACCTTGAGCTGCTTGGGGGAGATGGTGTCAGAGGGAGCCATACCSCCCTTGCAGTGAAATTCAGTTTTTGTGCTCAAACCGCTAAGAAGCTTTGGGCCAGCCATGGCCAGCAAAAGCCATCAAGACAATAAGACTATTTCAGAAAGCCAGCATCTTGCTTGCATATTGTATAAGAAGTGAGAACTGGTGCTTAGCTTTACAGCATGTTCTAACCTGAAGGAAGAGGGCAAAGGTAGCTTTATGCCAGCCTGGGTATTCAGGGCTGATCCAAAAGTAGAAATGATCCTTGAATAAACTGGAAAGAGCTTTTGCTCTAGTTCAGACGAGCTTCCCAAAAGAAGACTATGTGGAGCTCCTTGGGCGCTCTGTAAAGGCGTACGTTATGAATATTTTATTTCTCACTTGTCATATACTTAGCCTTGGGGAAAGGCTCAAAAAGTTAAAAATTGCTATATCGTCCTTTATCTTTTTTTTTTTTTTTAGGATGTAGTTCTTCAGAGGAAGAGAAAAAACTACAGAGAAGACAAATGAGGATAATTCATTCTCCTGAAGGTTATTTTCTAACTTTTTTTGGAGTGACTTCAAACTATAACAATGAGGTTTCATATCTGTCCCAAATCTCATCTTGCTATTAATTATTATAAATCTGAGGGGTTTTTATATTTTTATAAAGAATAGACTCTCCTTTCAAGGGAGTATCACGGGACCATTTATCAAAGTTAAGCACTGTACCTACTTCAGGGAAATTCTCACAGTCACTTGCACGTTCCCAGTTCTGCTGTCGGACGAACTGGAAGTAGAGTTTGCCTCAAAACATTATGAAGGAGAAAAAACATTGTATTATGATATGGCATATGCTCATTTACACCCCATGTCTTCACATTTTATCTTTGATGCTTATTAACTGACTCATTTTGAGTTTATATTCCATGAGAAAGATGCAAATCAAAAGCTGACTCCTGGAAATACTTGACATTCTTAGTAGGCTAATTTTGTCCTGAGCTTGGCTAAAATGGCTCATTTTGAACCATTCATGAAAGGATGCCTGCAGCAGGGAAGACAGAATATTTTCATTTCAGAGAGGCCTGCTGTGTTATATTCCCTGATCTGCATCAAAACCACACTATGTTTACTTGTCCTTTTGACCTGAAAGTCACTATTTTGCTTTAAATCTGTGTAGTTCTAAGTAGCCGTTTTCACTCTTCCTGAGTTTCCCACAAAAACCTAGACAGTGGTAGCTTGATATAGCTCTGAATACTTCTTTTCCTCCTTTCTAGAAATACATCTTAGTTTAAAAAAAACCCCAAACCTATAAACTGTCCCAAACCAATGCACAAACCCACAGACATGCACACAAAAGTTAGGGAAGGAGAAATCTGCCCCAGCTGTGATCAGGTCGCCTTTCTTCAGTATAAAAGGGCTGCGTCCGCTTCCTTTCAAAGCCTCTCCTTGGGGGCCTGCGCCCTCCGTCCAGCAAGGAGATGACCTTTGCTAGCAAACCAGCTCAACCCTGTGGCCAGAATTGACCCCGAATCTCCCCAAATCTCAGACTAGTTACGTCACTGTCCCAAGCTGCTTCCCCAAAGGATCCCAGGGTTTTTGGGGGGGATATAAAGGCCAGAGAGGAAGCCCCTTGTGTGCGGGCAGTGTTAGGGAAACTGGGGCCTGCTGTGGCTCCTCAGGACACGGCTCTGCGAGGCGGCGGGGGAGACCCCCACGCAGGGAGCAAAGCTCGAGGGCGGCCCCGTCCTGTGGGGGATCGTCACCACGCGGGGCGAGGAAAGGGCCCCACCGCGTGTGGGAAGCGGCGGCCAGGCTGACCGGGCTCCGCGAAGCCAATTTGTGCGGAGGGGATGGAGGGAAGAGGGCCGCCGGCAGGCGTGGGCGAGCGGCGGCCGGCGAGAGGAGCGAAACCCGCGTGCGACACGGCGGCGGGCGGCAGGGGCACCTGCGGGCGCGGGG
>NW_020447830.1:1367833-1533146 GCF_003343035.1 Apteryx rowi
CACCGGCGAGCCCGTAAAAACAGCGGTACCTTTGGGGAGCAGCTGTTTCAAAAAACAAGCAAAAAAACCCAACCACCAAAACCCCAGCTGCTCACGCCCGCTGCTCGCCTCGGCGCAGCCCGGTTGCTCAGAGCCGGCTCGGCTCGGTGCGTTATTACCGCCGGGGGTGAGGGGGGGGGAAGCGCCGGGCGCCGCTGCGTGCGGAGCCTCGGCCGGGACCCGGGGGAGGCCGCGGCGCGCCGCTGTCGGGAGCAGCTCGGGCGGGCGGGAGGGGGCGCTGGGAAGGGGGGTGGTTCAGGTGCGCTCTGGGCGCGAAGGGCTTTCGTTGGGAACAGCGAGGCTTATTGCCGTGTGGCGACTATTGATCGAGTGCTGGCTGGAGGAAGTAAGCAACGGCTTGGAGAGGGGTAAAAGCTGATCGGATTAGCCCCTTCTGCTCCCCCCCCACACACTTTGATTTCAGCTATACATTCACTGATTCCTCTGCGAAGACATTAGTTAAAAAACAAAACAAGCAAGTTTAAGTCTTTGTGGTTTTCATAACGTGCCAGTTCAGATTTGCATTTGAAAAGTCTCACTTGTAGTCAATTTAAAAATTAAGAGCATCTGCATAGGGAAGTATGCAAGAATGACTTAAATGCTGGTCTTCAGCGTCCTCTTTCTCTATGCAGAGTTCCCCCATTTCCATTGTCTATTTTATCTCTGTCTCAGTTATCTATASGTGTATTATGTTACTTTCTCGGTCGCTCTGTGTGTTAGCTGCTTACAGGACTTCTGTACGGGGGTAATCAGGGGTTGTGCAAGAGTGTGTGCAGTGGGGGCTTTCTTTTTTTGTATTTAAAAAATAGTGCGTACCCTTACGCTACTGTGTGCGAACATGTTGTAGTTTAATAAGCAATATTTAAGCTTTTAAATGGAAGTGCACGTGGGTTTTGGACAGCTTCACTTCCTCAGCCCTCATGCATAAAAAGAAGGGAAGAATCACATGGTGTGCCGATCAAGTATGTAGTTACTGAAATGATACGTTCCTCCTGACTTGTATTTCTCCTGATTATAAARATGTGATTTCATTTTTTTCCCCATATTTGACTTCACTTTAAATACATAAGATGACTGCTTATGACACTTACAATACAGTCCTAAAATACAAAATGCATTTGTTTTTATAGATTCTGAGACAGATAGAATTATGTAACTTTTTGATGCTCTGTGTGAATTGTTCTGAATAGATAAGACTTACTATTTCTTACGCTTTTATGAACTACATTGTGGTACCTGGAAAGTAAAAGTGTGTATTTGGGTCATTGCTGTGGCCTGTGATAGCAGCTCCTGTAGTGTAAAGATTTAGCAAGCTAACTAAAAATTTTGAACTCAGGTTGTGTAATGTCGAAAAGTGAAACACTTGAGGATTTACATGTAGTAGGTTTGAATTACTGACAGGATTAGTATGCAACTAGGAATACTGTATGGGTATTTTAATAAAGGACTTAGTCCAGCATTCAGACTGGCTAAATATGATTAACATAGATCATTGTTTTACATCTGCTTTCCTTAAGTATGGCTTTGTTTTTGCCTTTTCTGATTACAGTTGTAATGAGGTGTTATTACCATTCCAGAGGTGACTCCATTGATTGCGTCGGGTGTTGTTATTGTGTCAGTTGTTACAACAATTTGTATGTGCAACTGCACAGAAGTGCTTCTGGCCAGAACGTTGGCAAACCTTTATAAATGATTGTAGAAGGGTCTGAAAGCCTTCTACGTAGGGTTTCAATGAAGATGTTGTCCTTCATCCAAATTTTCAAGTCTTATTTTCTTGTGACTGAGAAATGCACAGTAAAACACACCTGAAAATAAGAGGAAGCCTCCTGTAGACTAACTTGAGTTTGCACTACACTAACTCTTTTTTTAGTGATGGCCTCACATTTACCTTGAGAAGTCATTATTTGATTATTTTCTTACTGACGTCATGGTAGAGCTGGCTCCTGATAAGAGGTTGTTTGTCTTTTATGTCAGCTAATGAAAGAGATTTCACATATAAAAGTCAGCTTAGATGGGCCTAGTGAGGCATCTGTGTGAGAAATTCATGGATAGGTTTCTGAGATTCATGGAGAGTTAAGAAAGGGGCAATATGAATCTGGAGGAACCAGAAGGAGAAGGACAGAAATACAAAATGCTTTGGAACAGGTTCTTAAGTGTTCTTGTAATGGCTGGAGATTAATTCTGCAAGAAGACCTCTCATTCAGGCACCTTGAATGATGGGGAGAAGGTGGATGTTATCAGTGGTGACTTTATGTGGTCTGTTACTCACTAGTAATGTCCAGAGATGCCTGATGAAGCTCTGTCATTATAATTCTTTGCCTTCTGTGGTGCATTAATCATGGTCATTCAGTATGTGATTCTACAAGTAGATGGAGAAATAGATTAATTGAAAGAAAAAATATATTCAGATGTTTGGGGGGGGGGAGAACAACCCCTTATCTGACTGAATTATCTTTTTGCTGTCTTGGGTTGGTTACCACTTAGAGGGAGATAGAGCTCCATACATTATAACATCCTCCCTGCTTATTTTTTTAGCTGGATAACAGATAATTGTCCTAGCTATAATTAAGCAATAGTTTGATTATATCACATGTATGTTATCAAGAGGATTGAGCTAAATTTGTGGTATACAACTATAATTTTGTATGGCTTGTTACATTCAGTTAGCTTCATAGCTAAGGGTGAAGTACTCCACCGATAGCTGGTGTATTACCGTAGTGATACACTGAAGTCTACTGCACTTCTGCCACCATCTTATAAGCTATATGCATTTTGCCCTATTTTATTTCATTTCATATAATTTGTGCTAGCTTTGATATATGATTCCCAATATTTATTTCATTCAAACTTGCTACATTTAATCTTTAGAAAATCTTGTAATTGTGGGGTACTTTAAGAAGCTGGACATATTTCTTCATTGCTAACAGCTTCTGTAGACCAAATATATTTGTAGTAACTCACTCTGTCATGAATTCATAGAACATTAAATTTGTTTGAAGTCTTTTTCTTTCCTCACCTTCATGTTGCAACCAAAAATCCTGTAAGGTCTTGTAACCAGACTGAATACTTCTAACATGTATAATTATAGTGTTAGATTGTTTAAATATTTACTAGTAGTATTACAAGAACTAATTAAAATATGACTTCAAGATTTGTTTCCCCTAACTTTTTAAAAAAATGAATAGAAGTCTAGAGTCTTTCAGGTAATGTTTTTAGTAAGAAATGCAAGATGCAAAGTAGAGTTGAAGTTTATTTACAGTAAACTACTGAAGAATACACTGATTTAATCAAAAGTACAGATTTGCTAAATGAAGCAACTGGTTTGTATTAGGGTTCCACTGAGCCAGTGTTGACAGACTGACTGTACTTATATTGATAATGTTGAACAAAGTGCTTTTATTATTATTATTTTTTTATTCCAGGCAAAACTTTCAGGGAAGACCGCAGAAAGTGGAGCCCTGCAAGAGAAGTGTCTATGCTACTGTGAAGCCAGATTACTGTAATGGAGGATAGTCAGTGGATAGTGGGTTTGAGTCGAGACAGAGGAGGCTAAACAAGTTTATTTTGAACACATAATATCCGGAAGGGACAGAAATACAAGTTTTTGACAGTAAATGAGAGGAAGTAGTCATAAAACAAGAATGAAGGCTTGATGCTATTGTCTTAATTTGCATGTTTTAAAGTCTTCCCTGTAATGCTGTGCACCATGAGGTGTTAATCTTGTGAGATTCACAGATAGGTAAATGCTATTAATTTCAGAAGTTTCTGGAAAATAATGGTTGAGGATTTTGTGTGCTTACAGAATGTCATTATGCCTGTTCTGTTAGGATGTCATCAAATACATTGAGTAATTTTTTTTGTCATCATTACTATTCTTTGCAAGGTATGAACATCCATAAGACTTTTAAAGTTGCAAGTCTTTGATGCAATTTTGTGCACTTGCATTATTTAATAGTGTAGCTATCTCGGTTTAAAATCATTTAGGAATTCATTAAGAGTGGGGACATTTTAGCAGAGAGCTGTCATCAAATGTTGCTAGAGAATCTGTCAGTTTGGCTCTTGCCAAGGTGTACAGTATATGGAGGTACGCAGGAAAAGGATATGGAAAACAGGTCAGGCATAGAAAGTTCTTCATTGTCATTTTCTGGCAGTTATTAATTTATGGACTTTCTCAAGAGTGTTTGCATTTTGACTGTATCTTTTAATAGATAGCGATGGGCCAGCACTGGCTTTTAAAAATGGGGTCAAAGAGGAATGTGRCTTTTGGCCTCCAGCTTCCTGTGGCAGTGAGATTCTCAATTAAGAAGAATGGGGTATGTGTGTGGGGGAAATACTTCCTTTTTTTTTTTGTTATTTTTTTGTTTGAAGCCGCTGCTTGGTGGGTCTGACTTCTTTGTATTTTGAGAAATGGGGAATGGTTCCTCGGTGACCTCTTTGTGCAGTTATCTTATAGGTTTACTTTGTACTCGCTTCAGTTATTTGGTTTTCAGACTGAAAAAGTCTTTGTACTGTTGCTTTCCTCCGATGGAAGCCATTCCATGTGCCATCCTTGTCAGACTTTTTTTTTTTCTTTTTTTTTTTTTGGTGCCACTTTACTCTTTGTGGGCGGTTGTTCAGGACTCTGCTATTCAAGGCCAATTCTGCATAGGGGTGAAACAGTGTTTGCTGTGTTGGTTTGTTTTGTTTCCCTAATAATTCTTCGTGTTTCATTTCACTTAGATATGATCTTTCCTTTGAAGTCTCTTCATTTTCAGTGACCTCCTTCATTTTGTTGCCTGTCTGTGGTAGCTTTTTTTTGCGCCTTAGTGGTTTCTTTGGTGTTACAGCATACCGAGCGTGTGGTCAGGCGTGCTGTACTGTCTGGGACTTGGCGAGGCGGGTGCCCTCCCCTGCCCGGTCCTTCCCTATCTGTCTGCTTGTCACTGCTTTGCTCTTCCTGTCAGTTTTATTTCCTCAGACAYGCTGTCACACGTGACTGTTTGCCCAATATCTCCCTAACCCAGTTTCATAAAAATGATTTGTTGGGAAAGCAGAGCAATAAAAGTGCCTAAGCTAACTTAGATCATCCTGACAGAAGTGGGTAAGACAATCAGATTATTATTTTATTTTATGCTAGTGGATCTGGTGTGTAGTTATTTCCAGCAGAAAATTGATGGTTGATGATGGTAAACTTTTAGCTCAGCTCACCTGTATCTAAAAGAGGGTGTTTAACCTGGGATTACAACTTGGATATTTACAATGTTGCCTTAACTGTCTCTGTTCCACTACAGGTGTTTAGCCCTTTTCTTCTGTTTTAACTGGCTTCCTTTATTTCTTTAATGTAGTTAGATGGCAATAATGCTCAACTTTCTTTTTCGTGACTGTTTACCTTCACGATTTTTTTTCTTCTACTCTGAATAGTGAATTTTCTAACAATCTGAAATGTGCCCCACCATCAATGAAGGTAAAGTCGTCTTATGCTTTCCTTTATGTTCTTAAACATGCAGTGAAGAAAAATAATTCAGTACAACTTTGTCACTGTGACGATATGAGCTTAACTCGGCTTCTGTATTGCCCTTGGCTGTCTTGTCACAACGATTGCCAGCAGGACTGGAGTACTAAAACTACCTGTTTTGTAGAGTGATCACCTCCAATGTTAAATAATAGTATAACAAAGATTTACTTGTGACGTTGGCCTTGCTTTGAGCAGGAGGCTGGTCTAGATGACCTCTGTAGATTCCTTTCAACCTAAATTATTCTGTGATTCTTGGCATAAATTTTACTGCATTCAAGTAATATTGTGACACTAGCACAAATGTTTACTTTCTCTAATAGCAACAAATACTTCTGGTTTGGATTTCATTTTATTGCTCTAGCCATATTCAGGATTCATTTTCTTTATATAAAGTCAATATGAGATGTTGCTTTCTCAGGGATTTTGAATGAAGAAAACTAAGCCTTGCAGATATTTTTGATCAGTATATTTGCATTTCCTGAAAGACTTGGAACCAGCTACTTAATTCAGAGTGAGGAGAAGTTGCAATATGTCTCTGCCTGTCAAATAAGTTAAATCTTTCCATTTTTTGAGTGAGGTACACTAGAGAGAGTATAATGTGAAGTCATATAGAATATTAAGTTAACTTTTCTTAAAGAAATGTGCATCGCTTATAATGCAATCAAGATATTAGGCAGGATTATTTTCAGTGGGGTAAATCTGTATCTAATATCTTGAATTATTTTAAAAAATCCTCTCATCTGATTTTTGAAAAATGATAAATGCCTTTTAAATTTTCTGTTAGCTTGTGGTAAAAATGTTCGTGTGGAAAATCTTCAAAAATATAAAATGAACCATTTCCCTTTAATTTCAGCAATTCAGACAGTGCTGACTTGTGATGTTACAGGAAAGAAGGTTGCTGCTGCAGCTCTCTGGAAAATGAAGCAGGGATCTGTCTGCTCATGTGTCTTAAGGCAGAAAAGCTTGGTTTGTGAACGTGTAACCTGTATTGAGTTTGAATTTGCTATTTTGTTAAGAACTCGAATTAAATTTTATAAACCTCTTTAGTTCAACCAGATACAGTATTGTTTTAAAATATTTAGATGACTTAAGCTAGCGCTCTTCTTTTAACAGTACCTAAATCATCATGAACACAATACTCTTTTGACAGTAGTGAAGACAGATTTTAGAAATACATAAATAGTTTTAGAATTAAGCAATAGGAGATAATCTCCTTTTGCGTCTGCTGCAACCATGTCTCGGCTACTGTGAATAATTTTTGTGGGCTGGAGTTTTTAAATTATATTCTGATTTTTATTTTAGTTTTAAACTAAGACAACATTTTTTCCAGAGTTCCTGGAAATTTGCCTGACTTACCATTTAAAGAAGACTCTAAGTCATTAATTTTTACCTCTCGGACCAGAATTACTAAATGGTCAGTCTTACTCAAACATTTTTGACAGTATATGAAGCTTGAATATTTTAAGTTCCTGGATTAGTTTTTGGCCAGGTCGGTTCTGCATAAGTTGAGGAAGCTTATGGTTGCAAAAGAGTGAATGGAAGCAGGAGAAGGGTAAGGATGCTACTTATAGCATTGCCAGTTAATGCATGTTTATAACATTTGTTGAAGTAAAGCCTGTTAGGAGTGATTATCTTACAACTTTAGCTCTTTGAGTTCAGTTGTGGGTTTATTGGGAACATTCCAGTTTACCTTAATTTCTCATATATATATATATATATTTTTTTTTCCTAGCTGGATTGTTTCTGCGTTTTTTCAAGAAAAAATGCAAAAGCAGAATAAGCAAATTTTTAACAATGGCGCAAACCATTACTGCACAATGTATTTTTGGAACTGGGAAGAGAAATCTACATCTTACTGCTTGTAGAAATGAAACCGCTAGTTGCATAAAGTTGTCACTCTCTAATAAAGGAGAATCACATCACTTTTCTTTTAAGTTGCATCTTTAGTTATGAAAGGCTTTGCTTTAATATTGGTTTGTGTGTAATCTGTCTTGTCCTGAAGTCATTCTGTGGGTGCAGTTTCACCTTGTGCTTTGTTAGAGATAATTGTAGGCTGCTGCCAAAACGGGCCAGAGCTTTGTGGTTCCTCTCCTTTGCTTGCTTTGGCTCTAGCGGTTATGAGGCCACAGTGTGAGTTGATAAGCTGGCTGATGTGGGAGAAACTTCTTGTTGGCAGGTTATTTTTTCATCCTGTCAGCAAGCTGAATGGCGTTACTCTGTGGTTACACAGTCTCCTGTACAAGAGAGGGGATGGGAATGTATTTCAGGAGCCAGRGGAGGGAGAGAATTTGTCCTTTTTCATGTTAGCCTGTAGTTACTTTGCACTTGATCCAAGCTGAAACTTCTTTAGTTTCTCCTGAGTGTCTATTTTAATTGCTCTCTATAGTGTCTGTGATCCAGCAAAATGGTTATATCACGTTTCTTGTTCCTGATCTTTAAAATACTTTCCGTTCTCCTTGTCCCCTCCCCCCATTCATTTTAGCCAGGCAAGTGGCTTTTTTTTAAACTGAGTCTGTAACTTAACGTTCCTCTTTAYTGACTTAATAATGGCTTAAAGGGAAATTAGTTCATAAACAGTTAGATCTTGCTCTTCAGTTACTTCTCATGTTTTTGTGGTTTTTGGTTTGTTTTTCTCAGCAATGTATATGTTTGGAGAYTGTGTTAACTAGCTTGAACACAGTATGTACTTTCTGTACTTTACCTTCCAATTTCCTGCAGTTGGCTGAAACTTAATGTTCCTGTCACTTGAATGCCTTTTTTTTTCTTATTTAGTACTGTTATAAAACAATAATATAAACAATTTTTTTTTTTTTCCCCACTCATTTACCCATCACCTGTAATTTGAATGTTTCTGTTGGTGAAGTTAATTATGAGAACAGATTGCCAAGGCAAGCACTGGATTCATCATTTCTGATATGGTCAAGCCCTTGGATGATGCCCTTATCAAAATGTTCTTTAACGTTTTGGCAGATTTAGMGCTCATGTGTCTATGGGATGTCCTGGTTCAAGAAACTAGCCAGAGTTAAGTCTTGCTCAAAGAGAACCAGCTGGCTGATTTGGCAGCAGACTAAACTGACACACCCTGTAACAAGCATAATTGCCAGACCAGCGTGAGGGAAGAGGCAGTTCGTGGGAGSGAGTAGGGAGAGGACAAGTGTGCAGGGTCATTCATTTCTGTGGCATCCTGAAATTGTTGGATTAGGGGTAACAAACTCTATTTTCTGTAAATAACCAAAGCAAACATTCCTGAAAAGCAGACCAGTGTATCCAGTTCAGTAAGTGCTTAAGTGAAGAACAGAGATTTTCTTGTAAAACTTCACAAATTTAGCTAGACTTACAAGCTGCCTGGGAGTGTCTGCGGAGTTTCAGATTGTCATCTGAAGAGTGGGCCATGGGCGATTTGAAAGCTCAGTGGCCTGTACGGCACTACTTCTTTTGTTCATGTGAATTACCGCTGTTTTGAAGCCAGGTAACATGAAGTGCCATTCTGAAGTTGGGGCRCTAGAAATGCTTAAGGGAGTAATTCATAGGACGAAAGTGAATATATTAATCCCATGCTACTGTGGTTATGTTGGATAAGAAAACAACAGATCTTTCTGAAGAGTGTTTACAAACACCAGAATATAGTCTTTTCATTAAGGATAAATTGTTATAAACTATGCTATTTTGCTTTTGGAAATCAAATCAGTCCTTCATATGTCTGAGCCAAATTATGCATGGTACTGAAAGTATAGCACGTTCTTYAGCACAGGAAAAGAGAATGAGTCTAGAAAGGGGAAGACAATYGTAGATTTTGAGAAGCTTAAGTATAATAGGATCTGCTTTTACTGAATGCCATTATTTGTGTAAGAATGCGATGCAGGGAAACCAGGAGACTGGAAACCACCTCAGATGAAATCTTCTGCAGCTTGTACTGGAGGAGTACTTGAAGGTGTTTCTTGCAGCTGGATATATTACAGAGCTGTATGTGAATTGAACCAGCAGTTGTTTTCAAGTAGAAGCCTAACTGAGCTTACATAAAATTCGGTTTTCTCTGATTCTAGAGGGAGAGCTATAAAATGTATGGATTATTTCATATATATTTATTCTGCCCTCTGAGAACAGTTAAAATGGCAGTTAGGCATGTCTTTGCAGTTGGGCTTAGGGAGAGATCACTAGTGCCTGTTGGTGTCGATGAGAACAAAACTTGTCCTTGGTGGTTACTTTTGACAGGAAGCCTCAGACTTGATGAATACTAGCTGAAATAAAGCTGTTRTAAAACATGACAGGTGCTTTCAGTAGGGTAAGGTGTAGTCTGCCGTCTGCATGCAGCAAGGAAACCATACTAATTTCATATCGAGACAGAGTTCTTGGGTTTTGCTGTATGCGGCTTTATCCCATTTTTGCAGTTCTAAGTAGTGATTGAAGTAGTAAAACCTGTTCTGTATTTTTTTAAAAGACCCTGACACTACATTGGTGATYCTCTCTTTATTTTTTGTGTGATTAGGTCATCAGGCTTTTGCCTGGTAGTTATGAAAGTGCATGGAGACAGTCAAAAGATTTCTTTGGTTTTTGGAATCCTAACTACCTCTTCAAGTGAATGTGCTGAGAATGGTAGAGGTGATGGTTAGCTTTCTATGAACTTGTGTTCAGTTGCTCTGTCTCCTGACTGCCATGACCAATATCCCTTGCCCCAGACAGTTTTTTTGTAACATCCTGTAATGTCTCTGCTCCCTCCTCAAATTCTTCAAATACCTGCAGTTCTGTGTTCCTATCAATTAGCTATGCAAGACACAGCACATGCTGTAGCTGTTTCCAAGCTGCATATTTGATGATTAGCCAGCCAGCAGCGTAGAAGAGCAGCAGTGTTAGGGTTGTACTGAAATCTTTTCMTCAGTGGGGACTGTAATTTGGATGTTTCTGTGCTGACTCTGCAAAAAATTGTGTGACTCGTATTTTTGAGACATGTACTCTTCCGACGTGTTTCAACCAAGTGGATGTGTAGGGAAGGAGTTRTGGGGAATAGAGGGGGGACAGGCTGATAGGCAGGCTCACATAAGCTTTGTTTCATTCAAGTGCACAAGTTCATGCTTAGGTACCCAGAAAAGAGACCTGACCTGTCCAAAATTCTGAGTACCTAGCACGGAAGTGGACATGATAAGAGCAAAAATGAAACTCGGGTGTTCTGCAGAACATCTCTTGGATACCTACCAAGATCTTATAAAAACAAAATCAGAGAGCAAATATATCTTTGTTACATTCTGGGCTTACCGTTTCTTTCCTAATGAARGGTAAGGAGGAGGATCTGGGGRACTGCAGGCAGCCTCACCTCAGTTCCTGGCAAAACTGTGGAGCAGGTCTTGGGAGAGCTGTTTCAAAGCATATGAAGGAAAGAAGGTGATTGGGGGCAGTCAGCATGGATTTACGAAGGGCAAAACATGCTTAAAAAATCTGGTTGCCTTCTGCRATAAAATTACTGGTTCTGTGGACAAGGAGGGAATGGTGGATGTCTTTTACATGGGCAAAACTTTTGAGTGCTTTTTTTAAATTTATTTTTAATTTTTTTTTTAAGCAATTTGGTAGCCAAACTRAGAAGTTATAGGCCAAATGGTAGACTACAAGGTGGTTGAAAAACTGGGTTGGAAGTGTAATGGTTGACAATTTGAGGCCCAGCTGGCAGCCAATTGCAAGTTATTCTTGGGTCGATATGGGGGCTGTTTAACATCCACAGCAGCCCCGATGGTGGGACAGAGTGCGCCCTCTGTATACTCCAGACTGAGGGGCTGAAATTGTGCTGGACGAATGGGCCAACAGTAACCTCCTGGGTTTTCAAGAAGACGAATGCATACTCCAGCCGCTAAGAGGGAACAGCCTCATGTATTGGCGCGGACTGGGGACTGCCTGGTTTGATAGCAGCTCTGTAGAAATGAACCTGGGAGTCCTAGCGGGAAGTACAAGTCAGCAGCCAGCCCTTGCATCAGTAAAAGCTCGCTGGGTACCAGGCTGCGTTAGCAGGAGAGTAGCTAGCAGGACAAGGGGAGGGATTGTTCCCTTCTGCTTGGCACTCGCAAGGCTGTAGCGAAAATAATAAAAATCTAAAATATTGTGTCCAGTTTTGTTCCTCTTTCSCCTCAAGTGCAAGAGAGAGGCCAACAAACTGGTGAGGGTCAAGCATGGTTAGGAGGCTAGTGCACAAGGGTGTACAAGAAGTTTGCTTAGCCAGTATGAGAGAAGGCTGTGGGKGTAAGGGAGCTTTAAAAGCAGATTGCTGCTGCCTAAAGGGGAGTTACAGAGAAGGGTGGTGGGCCATACGCTTCTTGGATGTGCAGTGAAAAGGCAAGAGGCAATGGTTGCAGTTGCATCCCATTGGAATTTCCGTTGTTGTAAAGAAAAGAAAAAATCGCTCGGCGTTAAGTGCTGGAACAGGTGCCCGGAGACAGTTGTGTAATCTTCATTCTTTGGAGACTTGCAGAATTTGGCTGGAAAAAGCCCTGAGTGACCTGATTTAACTTTGGAGTTAGCCTTGCTTTTAGCAGTTTGGAGTAAGTGACCTGCAAAGCTCCTTGCAAACCTGTTTTTTCTGTGATTCTAAGTATTGCAAATCATGMTGATTTAAATTGTGATCTTATAATCTTATGCTGAAGTTCATATAAGATAATAATTTTAATTCCTCTAGATTCAAGTTACAAATAGATGTTTAAAGGACTCCATCTYCTAACTTTTAGAACATGGTAATTGAGCTAATGAAGCAATTGTATCTCATTTAAAACTATCTGGCTGAGGTTGTAGGGTGCCCTTGAGCATTCACAAGTTTTATTGGCTTTTATTAAAAAAAAAAAAAATCTGTTGCATAAGGATTTCTCTATGGTTTTCAATCGACAGTTTGTTTCTTATGGACAAAAATTWCCACACTAAAATATAAATTGACTTCATTAATGCAGTAATTAGTACGGGACATCCTGACTGAACGTGAAGTCAGATAGAAACACTTGCCTCTGTTTTAATGCTAAGCATATTTTGTGGTTTTTGAAAGAACCCAATCTGGGACCATTCAGAGGATTGCATCATTTCTGTTTTTGAAGATGAAGGGAACACTTTGTGCATGCTCCGTACGATGCTTTTAAGTTTCCATAAATTTATTTCAAAGCCAGATTTTTGCCATGTTTGCAGAAATACTAGTTGTCATTCTGAATTAGATATGTGCCAAATTGTAGGCCATCTATCAAAGCTTATTTGCATTTTTTATAGCATGAAAGGAGTTTTCTTTTGGTATTAAACCAAAAGGCTTTCAGAGGCTTTCTCGTTTTTGTAACCTGTGAATTCATAACCTGGAGCTATGATCATGCTGTCCTTTTTGGCTAGATGAGAGTCCTCAAAACCATCTGCAGGAGGAGCTGAGGCTTTTGTACTGCTTTTGTAACACAGGGTCCTGGTATTGAAAGAAGGAATCTTTTATATAATTCAGATACAAAGATATTATATATATATATATATATTTTGTAACTTGTAAAAGTACTTTTAGCTAAGATGAGCAAGAGAGTCTTCTGCTTCAAATGTAGTTTTGTGAGATAATTAATTAGTGGGGGATTTCAAGAAAAAATGTTAATGAGGGATTTCAGGAAAAAATGCTAATGAACCTTTAAATATAGCGTTGACACTGATGCTTTTGTTGCTTATTTAGTGCTTTGGACTCTAAATGAGTTACGATCATTTTGTTCTTTAGAGCTTTTTGGCATGGTTTCGCTTTAGCAGACTAGTTTGTTGGTGTTTCGTGACTCACCTTGAATGTTTTGCCAAATAGATGTTATAAAATTAACTTCAGGGCAGGAACAGAGGAAGAGACAAAAGTCTATATATGGAACAGTATCTGAGTCATGGCTTAAGGAAACGTGGCTTTTTTTTTTTTTTTAATCGCTCCCCTGCGCCTTCTCAAATCCCTCCGCCCGCAATATCGAGTCAGTGGCAGTGTTCACCTTGGCTTGTGCAGCCCGCGCTGCCCTTCCTGCAGGCGGCACCTCTCGCTGCCCGGCTGCTCCCTTGCAGCGAGCTCTGCTCAGAGGTGCAATGAAAGAAACTGCAAGAAGCATAAAATGTCACTTTCTGCTTAACTTGATTTCCTAGATGAAGCATTTTGACCTCTTCTGTCCTTATAAGGTAGTCTGAAATACCTGTAGTTACTACCGATTTTAGTCTAATGCTTCCTCTTTAGCGTCTTATCTTGCTACGTTCCTGCAATTGGGGAGAGGGTGGGAATCTAGTAGTTCTTGCTAATAGAGGTGAGGGGGCGAAAGAAAATCCACAGTTTTAGGGTGAGTTTACTAATTTTGTGACTGAGTTTAAGACATAAGTGTTTCTAATAATATTGGACAAGACTTACTTGGAGGCATCATCTAGTGTCAGTTTTATGTGCAGTGAGGAATGTATGTCTAAAATACCGTCCCCCCCCCCCCCCCCCCCCCCCCCCCCCCCCCCACTGGCTGGTAATGATGACTTATCCGTTAGCGTATTCTGCAGGGTACATTTGTTTAATTCTGCGGGCATGTTTGGGAATGGCTTGCTTTTGGGAGATGAAAACTAACATACTTTTTATTTTTAAATATTTTCTTTCAGTTCATACAGAAAGTTAAACACAAGAATGCATGTTAGAAAATTAGGGAGAACTGGAGTAGGAAAATGAGGCATGTATTCTTTGTAATGTTTCAAGGAAGATTGCTAGAGAGGACTTCTGCTATGCTGTTTTTATTTAATTTTCTTCACAAAGTTTTTTTTGTTAACTGTACTGAAGCCAGCTTGAGAAACATTTTTGAGAGAGTTACTTTTAGGATAWAATGAGTTTCTCATTACTTAAAGTAGTTGGATTGGGAGGAAAGGCATACATTTTGTTACAGATTTCGGTTGTTCCTTTTCTTAATTACTTCAGCCATTCTTACTGGTTTGTAAAATTAGACATAATCTTTCATTAAAAATGTGCATTGAGGCACTTCTTGAATAAGTCAATGGTACTTTCTTCAAACTGAAAATGCCAGGAAAATCCAGGGTGGCTTCCAGACAGATTAGTTCTGTGGCTGAAACCAGGGGGCCTGTTTTTTGTCACTATCTCATGAGTAGACTGCTATTTTTTGTTTTTAATTCTCTTTTTGGGCAAGCCATTGCTGAAGCAGAATTGCTGGTGTAAGCAGAAAATGCTTGGGCTAGAAAGGAGTGACATGGCATAAAGCTAGTTACAGACACAGTAAGGAAGTATGGTAGACACTCAAAAAAGAGAGAGAGACAAAAAAAAGGCAAAGCAAAAAAAAAAAAAAAAAAGCGGAACTTTACTCAAATTGCCATATCATTGAGTGAACAGAGCTGGCCAGGAATCGTACTGTCTGAGAGTTAGCAAATGGGATGTCAGTGGCTTAGCAATAGGAAGTTATTTTGGGGAGAAGGGTTCAGTGGTTAAAATTAACTTGCATTTAATTTGGCCGCCTACTGCAGAATTGCATGTGAAATATAAATGTAAAATTAGAAGTGTGAGAAACTTAATGAGGGCTCTGGCACATCATTTGGATCACCTATCAGTCACAGTATGTCTCTGAAAGAGAACATACTGATGCCAGTTAGTGATACGTTTTATTTGTATGACAGCTAAAATTTTGGTAAACTCTCATTAAAAGACTATTCTGTGCTTATCATTGCAAGGTATAAGACCTGGTGGGACCCCATACTTTAGGGGGGAAAAACAAACAACCCCCCACCCCCCAAAAACAGAACTACCTTTTAGCTCCATCTTTCCACACTCGCAATAGTAACTTTTGTTTTTGCCTTGATGCTCAAAATATTTAATCAAAATGGCCCAAATGTGATATCGGATTTTGTGAGTCTTGCAGAATATGTTTGCGAGTTTCTTTCTGGTGTGGGTTTGAATTTCATTCATTTCCATTCTAAAAACTATCGATAGAACAGTATAAAATACCCTTACTGTAAGCACTGAAGGGTACTTACTAAGTTGATAACTAATTTTGTAAACCATCACATGTTSAACGTCTTTTTTGTGATGGCGTGTAATGTAAAGAATTTACTGAATCCTTGGAGAATACTTTCTTGATAAGCCTCACTACGGTCTGTGGTTGAAAGGACTTTTTTTTTTGTTTTAATTGTTTTTATAAAAATGACTTTTTTGGATGATACAGGAAGCTATGGATGGGGTTGGAAGACTTGGTTGGCCAGACACCTGCAGTTTGGGATGTCACCTCAGGTGCAAGGCTTTGGGTGAAATCTTGAGAAGCAAGAACGAACTGAATGTTTTGCTTTAGTTTGTATGATTGTACAGACCTCATGTTACGTCTTCGCATACCCACGCTGGCCCTCTTACAGCAAACTTACTCTTTCCAGTTCAGTAGTGACCCTGCTATTTCCAAGAGATGGTGGCTTGTCTTTGCACAGTAGCCCCTGGTATTGGGAGGCTTACTGGTTCAGGCGCAACACCGCGTGAATGCGAGCTCAGGCTGGGACTGTGCTCTGGCTGCTGAGCTCTTATGCCAGAAAACTGGGAAGTGCRGGGAGGTCTCGTGGGGTTGTTTAGAGTTTGATCCGACTATGCAGCGTGGCATCAGCACACCGTTTTCATCTAAAGCCGCGCCTAAGCTAATAAGCCTTCTGACGCCAGGAGTGTTTCAGAGTAAGAAGGCTATTGCTGTGTATGGGGCAAATCCAACTCGGATCCAACCTTGAGTCTCTTGTCAGATGTCGGCAGGGTTTTCACTGTGCTTCTGGAGTTTGTGTTGCCGCAGCTGAGCTAGTTTTATGTAGAGGCAGCTTGGGTCCGACAGTGCATTGGAGGTGCCTCTGTCRTTTAAAAGCAATATTTGTTTGCTCAGCACCTGAGCTAATAAATTCTACAGATTTAGGTTCTGTATCTTTGAATAATCTACAACCAGGATAATAAGCTTACAGCTAATTGGGAGTTAATTGTATATGCTTAAAAGAAAATATAGCCAGAATGGCATGAAAATCTTTCAATTTAATAGATATTTCTTTTTTTAATTAAAAACCTATAAATTAATGAAAAAAAATCCTGATAGCTGGGGGCAATTTTTGAATAAGACTTTAAGTCAGTATTTGAATATATTAGACCAGCATTATTTTAACTCAAAAGTGCTTCCTTTGCCTCATCCCTTCCTTGTGACAGAAGTTGCTTGTTAGGGGTATAGATGATCAAAGCTTAAGGAACAGGAAGTAATATTCCTGCTTCAGTATAGTGCTCTTTATGAGGACCAAAGGTGGCATGACTGGTGTAGCTCACTTGGGAGTAGGCACACGTAGGACTGGCTCTGTTCTGGGTCGCTGGCATTTCAGGGGCGGTACGCCAGTGTTTGACTTCCTTTTGAGCTATTCTGAAGGCAGAACGTCTTACTCATGACACTTAAAGGATTTAAGTAGTCCTCAGGAGAACAACTGAGCCCCAGCCTGAGAACTGCAGTGATGCAGTTGTTCTGTGAGTCTTCCCCGTGGAGTATGAATGAGATGGCTTTGCCCAGCTCTGCTCAACTGCARTGTTTGTTTTTCCATAGAGCATGACCTAAACCTACTGTCTTACTGAAGGACATGGTGAACTGTATTGTGAAACGTGTAGGCTATATGGTCTCTGCTAGTTAAGTGTACTCCTTCGTTGTTCAGTTCCTTAATACTTGGAAGCGGATGCCTTAAATAAAAGGCTACTGGATTCCTGTCAACTCGCCTTATTTAAATATTATTTTAGCGTGTGGTTTCATGGCAGCTTTTGGCTATGTGCAAAGCACTGAGTACAGAAGGGCAAAAAGGATAGATCTGTAGAGAGAGATGGCTGGTGTTGGAGACATGTTTTGGGTGTTTTTATTTCATCCTAGTCTTAGCCTGGTCCTGTGAACTTAATGCACTCTAATCGTTACTGGGCATTAAGGGTGCTGCTGGGATACATATCTCTGATTTAACTTCATTGAAATCCAGCTTAATTTCTGTGAGTGCTCCACATTGTGAACCAAGGCATAGTAAATGCGGATAATTTGGAGAGTCACTTAGAAGTGCACTCCTGATCTCGACTGTAGCAATGATGTAGATGTTGACCTAGGTCGGTTTCAATGTGATCCTTCTCCTCTAACCCCGCAGTGAACCATTTTAGGCAGATAAACGTGTGGAAAGTTGGCACTAACAATTTTTCTCTTGGCCTGTTTTCCTGATCTGGCTTACCAGGAGTTCAGAGAAGTACTAATTTCAGTGTAAAGTCAGGGGGAAGGTACCATGTCACTGGGCATGGAGGAGTTCATGGCATCCCTGGCTTAAAATGCCATGGAGCTACAGCTTTACAGGTTTCCTTCTTCGCACTAATGATGCGGCTATCTTAGACACCATCAGAAGGAAGGTAGGTGGAAATACTGTACGGGTCCATCTGCTCAAGATGCATTCTGTCTAGGCTTGTTCTCAGGATGATGCTTATTGGAGTCTGAAAGGAAGGGAAGTGCCTACCTTTTTGCATAAGTCTAGTGGTCAGAGTGGTTTCCCAAAAAGGGGGACATGTGGGGCACTTACCTGCTCAGTGTGAAGAAAACTGTACTCACGTCTGGACCACAAGAAACTGCTTTAACCACTGAGTTACCATTTAAGCTCTGGTAATGACTGGTGTAAGTGAGCTTTCTCCTTCAGTCCAACAACTGTTTTTGACTTAGTTGTAAAGAGTTGAGTGATCATTAAAATAATAGGATTGTGTTTATGGCTGCTATAAAACTAAAATACCTTTGTAACTCTATGTGTGTGTATCCGTACGTGATGCCTAGAATGTTGGTTTAGTTTGAGAGATTAAACTTGTTCCTGAAGAGGGTTATATAAGTGAAAATAACAGCACTGTAAAGTTTGTTTCAGGCACCTAGCGACTGCCCATTATGACAAATTTGAAAAGTAAAATCTCTGTTTTTGTCTTAACTGCAGTTCTGGTGAAACACTTCTGGAGGCCACACAACTTCTCAGGCTTCATATTCCAGTAAATGACTTTTCAGGCATGTTTTTGGTCAGTTCAGATGAAGAAACATTCGTGGAGTATGGCATGCAGTTCCTTGTGGGTTGATGCTAGACCCAGTCCCTCCAGGTCTGCTAAATGTTTCAGCAAGGCTTCCTGAATAATTCAAGAGTTTTATGCAAGGATTTCAGTCATCCCACCAATGATTTTTCTTTTTAGGGCCATTAAATGAGTTTTACAAGGGATTTACTGCTGCTACAGAAAGGTAACAGGTTCTGACAGTGTTGTAGTATCTTGAACAAAGTCCCAGAAATGTGAAATTGTTCTCTTTGCTGGACAACAGTGTCTGACACTTGGTAATTTCTACTGAAGACCCAGGCATGCTATAATTTCAATATATTTTCTGGTCTATTCCTTGATTTCCTTCCCTGCCCCCCCGGGTAGGGGTCCTAGAGAGCCATGGCTGTCTATACTAGCCAACTTTAGAGAGAATCTTGAGGAGCTGAAGACTTGCTTTGTTTAAAATCAGTGAAAGACAGGCCTTGTGCAGTAGGGATTATCGACAGGCCTGCCTTCTGCATGGGCACCGAGATACGGTTGGCAGAAGAGCCGATTATGTAACTCTTGGAGCTGGAGCGTTCACCTATGCCTGCAGTAACCGAACTCCCTTGTGCAGGCTACRTTGCTGTATTGGCTAATAACATTGGCTGTTTTATCAAGGAGTCCGTGGTGGTATATAGGACATTTTTCACTTCTGCCATTGGAAACAATGTAATTAATCCTGCAGCGGTTGACAATGCTGGCTGGCTTTGAGGAGTTTGGTCTGTTTTATTAATCAGGTTTTCCTCTTACTTGAAACCAAAGGTTGGACAGAACACTGCCATAAAGCCTTCTATAACCACCTTTCCCCAGAAGATGTCCAGTTAGTATTTTTTAACTAATATTATTGATTTAACCAATCCCCTTCCTCCTTTTCACCCCCCCCCAAAAAAAGGTGAAAAACCTCAAAAATCAACCTCTAGAAAGTTCTCTAATTCCATTGAATGCTCTGCCTAAAAACTGTCATGGTTGGATGATGGAAAGCTACCACCTGAGGTAAAGATTTGACTGGATTTGGTCACAGAATCACTGAGGTTGGAGGCCCCTCTGGAGGTCATCTAGGCCAACCCCCTGCCCAGAGTAGGGTCGACTCAGGTTACTCGGGGCCACATCCAGTTGGATTGTGAATATCTCCAAGGATGGAGAATCAACAGCCTCTCCAGGCAACCTCATCTAGTGTTCAGTCACCCTCACAGCGAAAGATTTTTCTCCTGTGTTTAACTGGAATTGCCTGCATTTCAATTTGTGCCCGTTGCCTTTTGTCCTTTCACTGGGCACCACTGAGAAAAGTCTGGCTCCGTTGTTTTCATTATTGCTTCCCCCCCCCCCCAACCCTTTACAAAATCAGGTATTTATACACATGGATAAGATCCCCCTGAACCTTCTCTTTTCCAGTCTGAACGATCCCAGCTCTCTCATCCTTTCCTTATATGCCAAATGCTCCAGTCTCTTAATCACCTTTGTGGCCCTTTGCTGGCCTCACTCCAGTGTGTCCATGCCTTTCTTGTACCGGGAAGCCAAGAGCTGGACACTCCAGATGGGTCTTACCGGTGCTGAGTAGAGGTGAAGGGTCACGCACGTGGAGGAGCAGCAGGAGATAGTAGTCTGAGGGGTGGACAAGCCTCGACAGTTTCTCCACAATGTCCCAAATCTGAACCAGCAAGCAACAAACCTCCCTGGACAAGAAGTCTGGTCACAGATGGAGACCAGACTTGGATTCTTACCAAAACAGTGTTGCTGTTTACCTATTAGAGGTCTGGGATAAAGAAATACTTTGTACACAGAGCGGGAAGAGGTCTGTAATGGCCTGTACTACCTGTGAATACTCATTCCACAGTCTCAGCCAGCCTAGGAGAATGTTGTCTTCCTTCCAGATGAGCTTTGGTACTACTGGATGTGCAGGAAAAACACAGTTCATCTCTCAGTGTTTATGCTCAAACTTGAGCAGACTTTTTTTTTTTTTTAAGTGTAAGACTCAGTCACTATGGACTTTTAAGCTACAAAGCATTATTCTGAGTTGGATTTGAAATTGAGATAGCTGTGAAAAGGGCAGAGGGGAAGTAGGATAGGTGTTTTTGGTAGTTTGTGTTGCTGAGATGTTCAACAGCTTTCAGAATCTTAGTTCATCCAGTTACTAGATGTTTTAGTAGCTGAACAGTTTCCTGCCCATTGCACTGCCATCTGAATTACCTGATCAGTTTATCTAATGGCTACTTGCTGATGTTGAAAAGCAAAAGTGGTAAGTGTTCCTCATGAGGGGTATGTAGCTTGCTGTTTCTATGCCTTTTCTAGAAAAATACATGGGATGAAACTATCCTGACATTTCCCATGGACCCCCCCMCACACACATACACACACTTCTCGGGGAAAAGAACAGTTTAGGTGTTTTGTGTAGTTTTTCATAAAAATGAGGATGGGCATCGCTGAGGAATGCAAGAGAAACTTTGGCATCTAAATTTCAAAAATAAAAAATTGGTATTCATTTGCTGCTTTGTGCTGGTGGAACATGGAGACTTCCTGCAGTTGTTGGCATGGCCGAGTCTGTGCTTTACAGTCTGGGAAGTTGACCAAAATGAATGTTTTGTGTATTTCGAGCACAAATATAGGAATACTCCCGCGAGGAAATAAAGAGGCTTTCAAAATAACTAGTTCATGTTGACATAGTGTGGTTATGTTTACCTACTTCAGACTCTCCTGTGGAAAAAGGATCAGGTGTTTGGCAGTTTGGATCATCGTCAGCAATGCTATATGGAGTTACAATGACTCCCCCTGTATTCTGGTCAGTTTTCCACATATAGGACAGTTTTACACAGTTAAAACCTGTATATGGAAATCTAGTATCTGCTAATATCTTTAAAAATCCAGTTTATCTGGAGAGATTTTATATTGCTACTTCTTACCTTTTTACTTATCTGTAGGTTTCCAAAGCAGTTCAGTTGAATTGGTTGGAAGATGACATTTTCATTTTCAGACTGTCGTTGGTAAATGGCTATTGCCTTTATGATTTGTGTCTGCCAGGCTTTCCTATCTGTTCAGCACTATTTCATGTCAGCCACTGAGAAAAAAGCAATTCAGTGCAGCAGCAAGACATGTTTACTGTGCTTGCTCCAGGCAGTAATGGAAAAATATGATGCTTCGAAGCAAGTTTAGAGAATATATTTGGCAAAAATAAATGTATACACTATAAAAATGTGTACGATAGGAGTTCCAAAGTTTGTATTGTGAACAGGTAACTATGGTGATGACTTCTGTTCGTAATGAAGAAGAGTTAAATATTCTATCTCTAAAAACAAAACAAAAAAAATTAGTTAAAGGGAGAAAAAGGCAAAAAAAAAAAAAAGCTAAGTTTTCATGTTTATATTTGACTGTCTCCTCTGTTAATGGGTGTATTCAGAAAATAGCTTGCCAGAACAGATCATTCTAGCTGCTGTTGTATTCGTGGCACCATCATGTAGTTCTGTTTTTTAGCAAGGATTTTCAGACTTCGTGTGTTGGCAGCAAAAGGATAAATGTTATGTTGGAAAATGCATTCAGCAGCGCTTTTGGTAAAACTGTCTGTAGCTAAGAACTATAAATTTTAACGAATTTGTAAGTTCAGTACCAGGAAAAATACTTTCTTGTATTTGATTTCTTATTTGTGAGTTAATCGATGGATGTTATTATGCACTGATAGAACGGGGAGGAATCTGGGAAGAAACCTCTTCAGCTGTTCAGGATATCCATCTTTTAACTCTGTTACGCTCTCCTCTTCGTGCACGTATGCTGTGATCTGCGGAAGAGTTGGAGGCTTCAGTGACAACTTCCCTAGGTTTTGTATTGCCTGGTTGTCCTGACTGGATTTGAGTGGAAGGGAAGGTTATTTGTTTACTGCAGGTTTGTGGAAATTCCTGGCATAAACAGAATTTCTTGATGAGCAAATGAGTCTTTATTGCCAAACAAGCCTTAAGTAAGCAACTCTCATGGATCTCTCATGGATGTTGTGCAACAGGTGCACAAATATGTAAATATATTGCCATGCTTCGCTGAGTAAACATAATTATGTCCAAATTAAATCTTGCTTGCATAGTTTTCTTCATACAAAACCAGATGAATCTGGAGGAGGGTGCCTTCTGAATGTGTGTGCAAATTAAGGAGTTTGATACTGTCAATCAGACGCTTGTTCAGGCTGTAATAAATTTCTTGGATCAAAGTTACAAGAGTATTTTGTACTTAACTGCT
Source organism: Apteryx rowi (assembly GCF_003343035.1). NCBI lineage: Eukaryota > Metazoa > Chordata > Aves > Apterygiformes > Apterygidae > Apteryx > Apteryx rowi. Next base: position 1,390,633 of record NW_020447830.1, read on the forward strand.
TCTCTTTTGCAAACATAATAGCAGATGCAAATCTGAGAATTAATAAGGCGTTGTATGTACGTACCATACATGTAGAATTTGAACCTTACTCTCTGATACCCCAAATATGCATTTAATGACAAATRCTTCTCATGTAGGCGGTGGTTCATAGTGAGTAAAGTCTTGGGCTGGGAGTTAACACTCCTTTTCCACTGCCCCCCCTCCCAACCCCAAACCTTGCCAACAAAAAAAATCCTGGGTAATTTTGCTAGCATTATTCTAATAGATGAGTTTGTCCAAGTCCCTTTCCACTGGTTTTTCCCTCTTGAGAACTGTACAATTCACAAATAAGTACTGTTATAAGAGAAATGTAGCATTTGTTCTTAGGTCTGCCTTTTTGTATTTGCGTGRCTTTGAAGTTGTATATTATCACATGTCTGAATTACATTCACTGTGTTTTTTTCTTTCTTCTTCAGTGGACTATATCGTGGAGTATGACTATGATGCAGTGCATGACGATGAGTTAACGATTCGAGTTGGGGAAATCATCAGGAATGTGAAAAAATTAGAAGAAGAAGGATGGTTAGAAGGGGAGCTAAATGGCAAAAGGGGCATGTTCCCTGACAATTTTGTGAAGGTGAGTTCTGCATTGACTTTTTTTTACTGGAATCATACAGTAGTCTATTATTGAAATGGTTAGAATTACATATAAGTTGTATTTGTAACAAGATGAGKTKTTTTTGTTGTTGTTGCATTTTAACCGGAAGACCTTTTAATTGACTTATTTTCTTTAGTATGTGTTTGAAAGGGTTTTTTTCTTAAGTTGTGCTGTTTATATTCACTTAAGCATTTCTTTTGGTCTGTATCGTGTCTCCTTGATAGCGCTTCAGTGCGCTAGCAGTTGWCTGTAGCCATGGTGACCTGCTTTAGTGAGATAAACTGATTTAAAAAAAAAAAAAATCTACACCTATAAAAGACATCAGGTCAAGGGAGAGCTGGGAAAGTGGGGTCATGGATCAGTCAGCTCAGCTATAATGAAAAACTGCATCCTCAAGCTGTGGTTATGTGGTCACTTCAATCTGGGTTAAAGCTGTTCTCCTGGAAGGTGCAATCCTGCTCTTGCTTTCCTTGACCGCTCAGTGCTGGCGCTGCCTCCTGTGTGGCCTTGCAAAAGCCCAGGTCAGGGAATGGGTCCAGCTGAAAGCTAACTATGAAGTCAGGTTGTTTTTCAGCTAGTTTGATTTCCTGAACAGGCTAACCCTGCGTCAGGAAGAAACGTCTGAAAAGGAAAGGGTGTGTAAGTAGTCCTCTGGGCTGCAGCATAGTGTGTGCTTCGGATTAAAGTCATCTTCTCTTTGAATATGACCTCTTTTCTGGGATCTAGATTTGGCTCATTGCTGTGTGACTAATGACGACTGTCTACCACTGTGAAATTGCTTCTAAGCCTTTTATTTAAGCTTTTATATTTATTGTATGTACTTGGAGGGGGAGGTAAGTGCCTAATTTTAAAGTTCCTGTTTGCAGCTTCCACATTTTTCCTGTTTTCTGTGTAATTTTATAAATCTAGTATTGAGCATGTAGCTATTTCTAGGTAGGAGGATTAGTTACAATAAAGAAGTCTGCAAAGTATCTAGGTATGCTCTTCCGTGAAGAACTTAAGAAATTTGGCATSTGCTTGAGCTGCCAGATATTCCTAAACTATGCAAGTGATGTTGTGATATTACACTTCTTTTATATGCCTTATAATCTTTTTGAATACCTTTCCAGGATTCCATAGTTTAATTTCCCTAAAGCACGATTACAGAGAATTTAGATATGATTCCTGTCTCTTTGAAGTAAAACTATTTCTTTACAAAACAGAATTCTGTTTCATTTTACTGTGATGTTTTGATATTTTTGAAAACCAAATGGAAACTCGTCCAGTATGCTACAAATTTTTTTTTATACTTGCTTACATTAAATTTGACAATTTTTCTGCTCAACTTGTTGAAAAAAGCAAAAAAAATGCCTGCTTTTGATTTACTGCTGAGAGAATCAAATTTGTCTTTTAAAACAGTTCTATTGGAAATAATCCAGTTGTTTCGCAGTGAGGGTCTTTTACAAAGGAGGAATTTATAAGAATGCCTTTCACTTGTCTAGTATTTTTAACTTGTTTGCACTTTGTAGTTTAGCTCAAAATCTGCTTTAGGTTTAGAGCCCTTTATAAATAGTAACTTAATTTTACCATAAGTGGTGTTTTTATGCTGCTATTKTATTGATGGTATACTTGATTGAATGCAAGAAAGTATCAGACATAGCTCTTCTTGTGTCGCCAGGCCATCTTTATACTGAACAGCAAAGAAGGATCAGGGTTGGCTTGCTTTTGTGTTACAAACTAAATTTGTTGGATGTTTTCTTGTCCTTCTGCTGTTGCAGGGTGGCTTTCGCAGTCTTTGAGTTAAATTGTTTCTATGCTGAAAAATCTTTGTATCTCAGCTCCAGGTAGTTTTAACTCTACAACTTTTTGATATTTGTAAGGAAGATCAGATTTTCTGAATTACAAGAGACTTGAGTTTTCTAGAAAGCTTAGGAATTTGGAGAAGTGAAAAGGAAGTTTTGTAGTAGAAGAAAATCTCTTTGCTTTATTGTTTGGTGGGCAACTATGCAGGCTAACTTGCCTTCCTGGTACAGACCTTTAGTGCTCAATTGTGAGGTTGACTTGGTGAATTTTTTATTTAAGACTGCATGCGTAGGTTGAATAATCTGTCTTGCAGTGATTAGACTATGGAAAAACCTTAACTGTTGCGGAAATGAAAGTCCAGATTTTCTTTGTGACCCTTTTGATTATGTGACCAAACTGCTACAAATGTCAAGCCCACAAAACTAAACTTTAGTCATCCAGCTGACAGCTTGGCCTTGTGCAATGCTGTGTTAACACACTTAAGGGGTCAGTGAACTGCAGTAAGAAGATGGAAATAAACTGAAGCAAAATTGTACTTTGGTATCGTGAACAAGGAAGGTCCTTTTGAGAAATGGATTTACTCCTTAGCTGCCTCACCTAATAGTTGTTGAAGCTCTAAATGAGCTGCTTGCTTATGTGTCCTCTGGACCTCTCATGGAAAGCTAGTTGCGGTCTTAGGGAGACTTCTGCTCTGAGTAGTAAAGCTCCTGCAAGGGGATGTAGGGTTGAGAGTAACAGCAAAACAGTGAGTTGGGGGTGTCTGTGCCTCCGAGAAGAATGCTGAAGAGGGACAAATATTACTGACTCTTTGTGGCTCGCACAGAAGGGGAAGGAGACTTGAGGTCTGGGTGATGCAGTGAGTAGGAAACAACTGTAAAGAAACGAAGCTAGGAGGATTGGGGAAACCTGGGATGAGCTTGGTCCAGGTGCCAAAATATCCTGCTGTCGCTCAAGGGGAAGGCAACGTGGGATGGATCTCCCAGGTTAGATCAGTGAAGAACCTGACTGGAGACAGCAAATAGCGGGGACAGAGGAAGAGTAGCACCAGGTTTACACATTGTAATGTGAGATTCTGGGACTCTAATTTTTATGTCTTTCTGCCCAGTTCTCCTTATTCTCCTTTTCTGTATGTTACTTCATGCATCACATGGAGATCTGGCCTGAACCTGTTACACAGATAACTTTTTTTCTGTGATATACGCACTAGCCTATGAAGAATTTAATTGAGGCCAGTATATAAGCTGTCCATTCAGAATTTGGGTGGTAAAGTTCAATCTCTGCTGATCTGAAATGCGTTAATATTTGTTGAAAGAGTGCATGTTTTCCACTGAATTTGTCTGGCCTTTTGCTTTATAAAATATTTAAGAGTACAATTATAAGACAGATTAAACTGGGCAAAGATGGACGCGTTTTCTTTGTTTTCAAATGTTAGATGTGTTTAGAGAAGTATCAAATAATTCTTTAAAAGAAGTCCTTGGTTTCCATCAAACAACTGCAAAAGCATTTGGGGGGGGCAGTAATTCCAGACTATTTGGTGATTGTTAGTTTTGTTAGTTYGTCTCTTATTAATCGTGTCCGATTGCAGGAAAAGATCCTGTTGCCTGGTGGCAGCTGCAAACTGTCCTTGGCTGCCAGGCAACTTACGGCTGCTTCTTGCCTGTTTGAAGGACAACCAAAATGTCAATAGGAGGATTATGGCTGCATGCCTTTTTGATGTGTTGGATGCCCCAGATTCTGACTGTATCATCACAGCTACAGCAGACCACAGTGCTGTTTTGTTCCCGCATTCTGGGCTTTGGTAGTACATAGGATTTACTGGCATTTTTATGCCATTCCACATTCTTTAACTTTGGATCAGACAAATGCAGCTTTTCTGTTTTAAGTCTGAGTGCCATCAACTTCTTTTCGAATTAGACTTATAGGAAATAGCTTTTGGATGATGTCTTAATTTTTCTGAATTGTAAATATTGCGCAAAAAAAAAAAAAGTTTTATGAAGGCTATGTAGTGGTAGTAGCTGGTTCTTTGCTTTGTCAGGAAGCCGAAATTTTTTTCAGAGATGTATTAAGGTTATTTTGTTGCACGAACAAGTAGGTGAGCTAAATACTACCTTAATTTGAAGTGCTCATTTACAGAAGGGAATGTATGGAAGCTCCTGGAGGATGCTGATGTGATACTGCTGCTTGGTACCTTGTAACATGTGCTGTTAGCAGGACTTCTTTCAATTTCTCTTTGGCTTCTACCCGAATCTTTTGCGCTGTTGAGGTTAATATCCTGAAGAAGGAGAGGAGGTAGGTGGTGCCTGGCTACTGGTGCCAGCTGGGATTGGGCATTTGCTGCAGGCCTACCACTTTGACAGGTTGAAGAATGGCCTGAGAGAGAGTATGCCAAAAGACACAGCTCTTGGTGCTGAATTGCTTCCGTCTTATTATGAGTTAATAAGAAAGGGAACAGATAGACCCAGCTAAGGAAAGCGAGACTTCCTATAACGCCAGGGCACTGGGATAATAACGGCATGACAGTGTCATGGGGTCGGGAAGCGGAAGGTATTTTAAAGGATGGGAGGGGAGGGATGTTCAAAGCTGTCCTGAAATGAGAGCTCAAATGTGGTGGAGAAGCTTGTAGTGACTTCATAGTTGTTAAAATAAATAAATAAATAAATAAATAAAATAGTTGAAAAAGATGGATACAATTATAATGCCCCCTTTTGAAGCTAATTTACTTGAATTCACATTTCAGTAATAGTCATTTGTTTATTTATTTATTTTCCTGTAGTGTGAAGTTGGATTTTAGAGTATTTTGGGAACTTTTGTTGTTTTTCCTGCTTGACTTATAACAAAATGCAACTTTTGCATTCTTTGTTTTCTGCTCCTGGTTTTTACATGTCTTGTTAATACAGACTGCATTCTTCTCTTGGTGTTATATAGTTCCTCTGCAGGTGAAAGCTTTCCGATTTTATCAATGAGTTTGGATTAAAATTCTCATTTGGACTCTGTGTGTATACGCGTTCTGGTGGATGGTGTAATATTTGAATTGAAAGTCTTGCTCCTGACATTATTTCATCATTCTTTCTTCTTCCTATGTGGGCAATAGAAGATAGGCAACTTCATGAATTCCTGAAAGGACACTCTTAACATCGGAAGCGTAGCAGACTTCTATTGTTTTCTTTGACAGTGGCTTTTCCTTTTTAAAATTCATCACTGTGTAAAATGTAGAAAGACATTAATTTCCAATACGGGTTAAAGCAGTGCAGTAATGCAGTTGAATGGAAAGTGCAGATTTTTTTTGAGAGAGCAAGTTGGTTTTTGTAGTGGGGTGAGTGTGGTTGTTTTTTTAAATAGCTTTGTTTGCTATCCAGCTAACTCTTGTGTTAGTTCGTAAGCTTGAAGTGACGATTTGGTGTCGATTCTTCTGCTTGTTTTTAAAGACTTTTTGTCTGTTTGTAGCTGATAAGGTATTTCAGATTTTAAAGTTGTAAATTTTACTTCCACCACTGCTGTCTTAGCTTTGTATTTAGCTGCATCACGAGTCTGTTTTTTCACAGTAGTGAAACTTTGGATTGTAAACTCAAGGCAGTAACTTGAGTGAGGGAGGAGCCACAGATTAATAGTTTTCATCGGATAAGGTAGAACAGTTTCCGGATAGGCTTAGGTGGCTTTCTGGTGTACAGACTGGCATACTTCTGCTAGTATGTTTTGGATATGCACCGTTTCTCTTTAGTCACTCGCTCGGCGGAGGAAGTATCTGCGACAGATCTGGTTCAGAGAAAACTCTGCCAGCACAGGTGTGCTCAGCTGCTCCTGCTGGCTTAGTACAGAGCCTGGATCCTTTGCAGGTTAATATGTGAACTTTGCTCGCTACGACATTTTTCTTCCTCCCCCTAAATAAAAAAAACATAACGCTGGGTGTGTTCGGGCAAATATGTCCTTGGAAGAGGTAAGTTTATTTTCTGTATGTTTTTAAAATCAAATATTGCAAACTGAGTTTCAGGGCAATAAGCATGGATTTAATAATTTCTGGCTGCAATACAATTTTTAGATTTTATTTAATATACTTTGTAAATTCTTGGCCTCAGTTGTTCATATAACAAAGTTATTTGTTTTCGATTTAGATTGGCTACTCTTCTGCAATTTATTGAAGCACCTGAGAATTTTAGTCAACTGCGGTGCTTGCCTGAAGAACTTGTTTAAAAAGGGATGATTGTTTTTAGGGCTAAATTTCATGTACAACTTCCTGGTCTTTGTGTTCTCTGTCTAGTTAAAACCAAAACCAAACCCCCCTCCTCCTGCAGAAAGCCCCCCAGAACCAAACTTTTTCGCTGAAAAAGTTACAGTATTAACGCAACTAACCTACTTTCTTAGTGCCTCTTAGCTTTGTTCTTGCTGCTGTTGGGCTGTCAGTACAGAGCATGCTGTTAACCGATGAGRGAAGTGTTGGCTGACAACTCTTTCAAATGTAGTGTCTTCTGTAATTCCCTTTTAAAAACAGAAAATTGGCCTCACTCGGAACTTTAAACAGGAAGTATGGAATCGAGGGATTATGGACTAGATAATGTCGACCTTTACTGGATTGCTTTATAAGAACTCTAATCTAGTTGCACTTTAATATAATAAAACATTAATTAAAAAACAGTTTAACAGTATAAGTTTTTGCACTTAATGTATAAAAAATAAGCCACTCTCTCTGTTTATAAGGAAGCAGAGCAGTATACCGTAAAGGGACTTTTCCATTTTTAGGGAAGAACAATTTTGCTGATATGATTGTCCCCTATGTTATTACTGGCAGAGCTAACTGTTGCCACAGTGGAAGGGGTGTGATTCAGTCTATATTATACAGTCCTGTCTTGCACAGAAACAAAAAATAAGTAAAGAACATGCAAACAAGCAAGCCAGTCTGTCTAAAATCTCAGTTTGGGATTTGACAAGGGGATTAAAAGGGTTTTTCYGTGTTTCTGCACCTAACTTAACCTCTGATGCCAAGATGTGCATCTAGTTTGAAGAGAATGAGATACCTGCACTGTAATAGAATAAAATACATATTTATTTCCTGAATTTTTGGATTTGCTGTTCTGCTGGGTCTTACACTAGGCTGTATGTTTTATTTCCTGTTCTGTCACTATACTGTCTGAACTCTTGGAATGCAAGTAATGCTTGAAGAAAATTAGATATACAGGGATTTATTGATCTTATTGGTCAACTGAGACTTTGGTTTATATGGCGGCTTCTGTTGTTTTGTTGCTGAGTTGAGGAAACTGGTCTGGAAATGGGTTGCACAAGGACGTGAAACTCAGGAGCTTTGAGGTTTTGTTAGCTTCCCATTAAGAGAGGTAGTCAGCTCTTCAAAGCAACGTTCAAAGCAATTGAAGGTGGCACTTTCGTTTTTCAAAAACAAAGATAATAAGGAAGGTTGAAAGCCGGATCAAGTAACATTGGTTTTAGTGCTGATTATATTAGAGAAAATATGGGTATAAGCTGGCTATTTTTGTCCTGGCAAGGAGTAAGATTAAGAGTTTGTGCTGATTCTTTTAGTCCTATTGCTTGTCTCTGATACCATGGTGCCATCATTTGTGCTGGTTTTCTTCTGGCTTTTGGAGAAAATAGTCCCACCGGAGAGTGCACTCTTCACGGGTGAGCCTGGGTAGTAGCACTGCTCTTTGCTCTGGAGGAGGGCCCACGTGTGGCTGCGTAAGCTCCTTTCACATTAATCCCATCGATTGGTGTATATAGGGAACTCGTGGGAGCAGTGATGAGGAATCCGGTGTTTATGGGATGAGACACGGTTCTCGACTATCCGTCTATTTTGGCCTTTCTGAATAAACAGTGAAACAGGTTTCTCCTAACCTGAGCATCAGGCTAAATGACCTGGGTGAGGCTTCTGTATGATGGGAATCTTTTAAGAAACAGCTGAAGATATTGGCCCCTTCAGCGGACRGAAGAATTCACATAAGGCAGCAAGAGTTTTCGTTAGGATTCGGAGCTCGCTGTGAATTATCCCTGCTGCTGTGACTTTTTAAGCAGATCACTGGATTAACTACTTGGGTTTATACCAGTCAGGCCTTGACCCTGCAAATCCCCCCTGTAAACTAACCTATCTAATGTGAAGAGTGAAAAAACAGTGCTGAGGGTTTTTTGAATTTACAGTGGGGCTTTGTCTATGCCCTAGAGCTACCGTTGCTGACACGGTCGTGCCGGCACAGCTGTTCGTAGGCACCTTGGTGAAAGCAGTGCGTCTCCCGGGGTAGTTGTGTTGGGTTACGAACGGAATAAGCTAAGCAGATACAGTCTCGTAGTACCATAACTGTGTCCACACTGGAATTTTGTTGTCTAGCTGGTGTTAATTATTGGTGTCACATGTATGAAGAACTTCATATTCCAAGGCAGTATAGCTATGTGAATTATGAAGAACTTGCATAAGAAAGATGTCTGGGTATATGAATTGCTTTTGCTTATCTTGGTGGACTATTAGATCTGAAACGTTACAGATGCTTTTGTCAAACGTTAACTGTTTAAGTGCAGAACATGTGGCGAAATGATGGTGCTTTCCAATTCTAAGCAGGCACCTGCGCTTTCAAAATGTTTAAAATAGCACCTGTAAAGGAGGCTGTAGTTTGCATTTGAAAAAGTGGTGTTTCATTTTAAGAATAAAAATCTACAACATCTTGAATTCTTCTGTGGCTGAATGTGAACATTGAATGAAGAAAACACTAGCACTTATTTTATTTTTAGTATTTTAAAATGCTGTGTTACAAAGAGCATGATTAGTTCGTGGAAGTGCTCCTAAATTTTGCATCAGGAGACAGTATTGAGAAGAAGGGAACTTGAGGTATTGTTCCTAAGGAAGACCGGATAAAATGTGATGACTCATTTGTGTGAATACTGCTTAGTATGCTAATTATTCTCTCTCATTTGAGTAATCAACGTTTCTTGATTGTACGTGCTCCTCTTGCTTTTCTAGATGTCGTGTCTGCTTGTGACTTTGTTCTGTTGTCACTCTGCATACTCTTGGATATCTGTAGTGCTGCTCAGCTCGGATGTAATGTTTTGTGCGCAAGCTAGTATGAAAAGGTAAAAAATTATATGTAAACTGTTATTTTTTTTTTAAACCACATGAAACCATCTGCTCTTTTGTCTTTCCTCATCTATTTTTTAAACCTGGTTGTGCATAATTTTATGACTTGGTTTTACAGCCCTGTAGGAAGGTAGCCATTCGCTACTGTAGGCACATAAGCCAGGAGTACGTTGCATCAGATGGCATTTGCAACCATCCTTAAGTAAACTCCACAAAATGCGGACAACGTCACAGTCAGAAATAATTGACTAGACATTTGCAGAAAACATGTTTAAGTTTAGACCTTTTCTATGTACAGAAGTCTAAAGTAGTCCCATAAATATGTACTCTGTAATTAGCTTATGTAATAATACCAAAGAGGTCTGTTACTCCAATTAATATATGTAATGTTTGTTATATCCTGGGAATCTCAAGTTCTCTGTATGTGAACCCCAGAATGATGTTTTTAGTACTTTTTTACCTGTATAGTAAATCAGCACATGTTTACACCCAACACTGCTAATATTAAATTTGTTCTGTTACTTTCTCCTATAAAGCTGAATGGAGGGGATGGATTTCTTACAGTTTAATTTATGATAGTCCTGGGAAGGATTAGAAAATTTAGGTCAGGGTAATAATACTTGCAAATTTGAAACTCAAAAATTTGCATGAGGGTAGTTCTTATAGCCTGTGGTCTTGCAACCGTTGGATCACTTGTGAGTTTTTTGAAAGCGTCATTGTTTTGCAGGGGAAGCTACCTGATATGTACTGTAACTTTTTCAGTGTTAAATTTATTTTTAACGTGTCTTGCTTCCTTGAACATTGAGTTCAGTATTTGGAACTGTTATCAAAATTGAATGTGCTAAATGATTTCTAGGTCTGAAAAGCTTTTCGGATATTTTCCGCTTCCTAAAAATCTTACTTTGGTGTGGATATATATGTGTGTGTTAGCTTTGGACTTGCTGTACTATGCTGTCAAACCAGTGATGACGATGGGTGGATGCTCTTTGTCATCTCTTATGAAACATGAGCAGAAAGCAAGACTCATTTTTCGTTAAAAATGTTAGTTATTGTGTGAAGTTTTGATGAAATTAATTTTCAAAACTAGTTTTTTTAAACAATGATAAGAGGTGGGATTTTAAAACTTGCACTTTTGTGATTACATTCTTAGTCCTGATCCAGCAAGATGCATAAAATGCATGATCTTTGTATCTTAGGCAAGAGCTGCAAAGGGACTTGCAGGGACTTTTTTTTGGCCTCCGCTTTGGGAGGAAGTGGCCCTGAGTTAAGTACTGAAGGTGGGACAGGGAACGGAGAAAGCTGGATGCCTTTGAAGAGGGATGCACAGCTAGAAGAAAGTTATATTCTGCCGTCAGAATACACGGAGCAACGATGATAGTGAGAATGAGCAAGGGATGATGTCCTCAGTTAAACATCAGAGTGGACCTGTGGTGGTTAATTGGTCTGGACCAGCATACAGACACTTAACTGGGAGAAGGGAAGGAAATGTGTCTTTCCCTGTCTTCCTTTGCAGTATTGCTTGATTTAAATACTGAATTCTGCAGAAGCTGAATCAGTGTCTTGCCCTCTGCCGCATGCCTGGTTTCATTGATCTAAGGCGCTATTTTACGACTAGCTGTTTGCAGGACTTTAATAACTAGCCTATAAAACAATTGCAAGAAATGAAAATCAAATTTTCGTATGTCTGAGCAAGCAGAATGGAAAAGAAATGCAATTAACATTTTAAGATGTTTTTATTTGGCTGCAAATAAATGTGGCAGCCCTATAAAATATCACTTGGATGTTATTTTTAAAAATACTTCAAGATTTATTTATTTTTTAATTAAGTGGGGGGGGCAGCACTGACCTAAAAATTTCTGCCTCCTCTAATTAATCCTGTTAATTTTGAGATTATTTACTGTCGGTTGCACTAGTGATTAGACTGCAGTGTTTTTCTGGATCTGGGCTTGAGTCTTTGATAGAAGCAAATGGAAAAAGTTTTTTAATGTTTGCAAAAATTTAAGATGCTTAGATGTTACAAGTTTCTAATATTTGTAAAGCTCAAGAGGCTTAGTAAGAGCTCAGATCAGGATCTGTTTTGGCCCTTGTTTTGCATGAGCTTTATAGGTATCCAGAGTAACATATGTAGCGAACTCTGAAATTCCAAGTCCGCTTCTACCTTCCCACCGTAGAGATGAACTTTCCTTGTCCAGACCTAAATCGGGGCAAAACATTAACCCGCGTGATGTTAAACTCCTAAACAGCCCACGAAGTAATTTGTTTTGCTGAACAAAAGTGAAGGCTGTAGTCAACTCTGCATGCTGCTTCAGGGGACTCTAACTAGTTCCATCTTTGAAGTGATTTATTTCTGTTTTGAAGAATAACTTTTAATCCTTTGAGGTGTTGATGGGCTCCTTGTGACGTCTGCCATCTGAGCTGTGTTGTCAGGAGATGGGAATTACTGCAAACGCGAATGTGCTCCGTGGAAAGAGTTCAGCTAGCATTTTATCTAATTTTGTTGATAAATTGTCTTGTTCCATGGCTTTAATTCATGGCAAATATGATAAACGAACAGGATAAATGTGGATAGTTGCAGATTATTCATTTTTCTCTACTTGCCCTTATTAAATATTTCCGTTTTTGTGTTCTGTGGATGCCTGCATTCAGGATGTGACAACTTATTTTCTGTTCAAGGAGGGAATGAAATTGCTATTCGAAGGGGCACTGACAGGCAAAATTAAAGGACTTAGTGACTTAGATTTGAATAGGCAGAAGCTGTTCAAGCTGTCTCATGCCTTCTTCTACTAAGAACCTAAACAAATACACATTTTAAATTATTTCAGAGTTAAAGGGTGCTTGAATAATTAGATATAGGAAGATTTTTGTATTCCAGGAACCATAATTTTTAATTGTACCTGAAAAGAGTTTTTGCTGGCAACATTATATCTGTATGCAACAATATATTTCATATATATATAATATATGTGTGTGTGTGTGTGTATTATATATATATACACACACACATAAAATGCATGCACTTTTGTTTGTTTTTTTGGTGAAAAGTGTTTTGCAGGCTCTAAGGTGGAGAGAGAAGCTTATATAAACAAAACTCTATTGCTTGTAGATTTATTGCAAGCTTCCAACTCTTCCTTTTCCTCTAAAATTGAGTGGCAGGTTTAATTCTGACTTCCTTTTTTTCTGCCCAGTAAAGTATGAATCACAAACTTAATTCATGAATGGACAATGCTGTTACTGCTGTTCTGGTGGGGAAGAAAAGAGCTGAGAAAATCATGTGTTCAGACTCAGATGTTTACCTTTATGTATTTCTCATCTCAGCCTCCTTGGATATTGAGACCATTGGAGATCTCATTTTGAAATATGATCAGCCAATAACACAAATGTATGTAGAATAGGTAGTTTTTGTACAAGTTGACATTTATTACAGTTATACAATGGAAATGAYGTAAAAAGTCTAAAGATGGTTGTTTTTGGTATAATGACATAGGAGAATTAAAATCTTTTATGTTCGAAGATTCTAGCTAAGGATTTAGGTTAATTCGATAACTAACTTCTCTCTGCCTTGTAATGCAGGAGTAGACTTCGTACTTACGAGCATCTRTCCCGTTCTTGTTCCTTCAGACAATCTGATCTGGTTCCTCTATCACCAGATTGTCCAATTGATTTTTAACGTTCTGTGCTTCTGCTACAGGAGGTAAGGAGGATCCTCCTCTTCCCATTTTAGCTAACAGTGGGAAGGCTGCTGGCTCGCTTACAGAGTAGGTCAGGACTGTCTGCTTGTTTATTTAATGAGCATCGTGAGGTTATAGATGAACATAGACATGTTAGATCTTGTGCATGTTAAAGCAGCAAGGAATAAATTCTTGTTTTACATTTTGATGTACCCAGATGATCTTGAGGTTTTGTTTTGTTTTGTTTTGTTTTTTCCTGAGGAATTGTTAGACTGGGACAGGTCCTCTCGGGTGTCACTGCTGATCTCTTTTCCTCTATTGTGTGAGAATTATACACATTTTTAAAATAACACCCTGGTAGTGATTTCATATTTTGTGAAAGTGTTGTGAAATATGCATTTAATGGCGATTATATAAAAGTTGTAAACCTTAATGACCAGAGCTATAGTTTGCAACAGAAAGTGTGGGTGGTTACTTATGATTTGAGTGTTTCATGCCAAGATAACAATGTGTAGTGAACTTGTACTGCCAAATCATAAATTCATAAAATCTGTGTTGCTGATGGAAAAGCTGACAAGCCTTTTATTGTGGTGGCCTGGCATAATAGAAATATTAAAATTTCCAGCTGCAGCTAATGTCAGATTTCTGTTTTGTTTTTGCTGGCTGGCAAATAGTGGTGGCCTCATCTCATAACAAGCTGACCAGTCCAGTATCCTGGAAACTTTTTATTGGTATTGTCATAACACAAGCTCCGAGTCTGTAAGTCTAGATGGACAGATCTAACTTAAACCGCAAACCCAAAACCTTACTTGTTCCAAAGTGAATGAACAGGAATTTTGGAATTTCAGGTTAGATATAATGATAACTGAGACTTTTTATCTGTAGTTTGGATGCAGACGTTAGACTTTTGTGCAGTGTTTTCCAACAACTTAAACTCAAGCCAGCTGTTTTGGCAGAGACTTAAGTATTGCAGACTTGATAGGGACCTTTGACATTTGAATAAATTATTAGAGTCAGTTTCCAGAGATCCGAACTGTGATATGTCTTGGTTAGCAATGATTTCCCTTTGTAAAATCTTTGCACGTTCGAAAGGTCAGAGAGTCATAGCAATGATGTTCAAGATGAAATACCTGGAAATGGTGGTTGGGAAGTATCCTAGAGGATCCTGAAGCGTGCTTTTGCAAATGAATCTAGAGCAATTTCCTGCCATCAGAGGACTGATATGAAATACAGGTTTGTGGAATAGTGGGCCAAACGCAGGCCTGGAAATGAGGGATTCCTACATTTGTTTTACCTTGGCTTTAATGTAGTTTTTAATGCCCTGGGGAAGGATAATTAATGCTGCAGTTCCTCTTTAACAAAAAGATAGTGCTAGCTTTACGTGGAAGTTCCAAAGGCGGTAGGTTAAATATTGAGAAAAGTTTTTGGCTTATCCATACGCTGTTTATTAACTCATTCTTTTGTAGTATTCTTGCCAAAACTAGATTTATCACCTGCCACTGTCCTTGGTTGCAAACCAGTTTTACTTGATGTTATGATTACAATGTGTATTCTAATGCATTAAGTAAAATATTACTATCCGTTGTCTTTGATTCGAGCATGGTTGACATAAATCACTCTTTCACAGATGTCTATTCGTTGCAAATCTTTTCATATTGGTTTGCAGCTCTGCACCTGTCTTTATCCCATAATCATCCTGGTCTTTCCCTTGCTGCCTCTTTCCTTTTATATATCTTGGTTTAGTTTCTCTGGGAAGTCCTTGTCTATCTGCATATTGAAGTGTTCAATTGTCATATCTTAACCGGGGTCTTATAATACCAGTCTCTGCCAGTGTCTGATCATTCATTCTGGTTTCTGCTAATGGAATTCTTCATCAATAAATCCTTAATCTTTGAATGTATCCTCAAGATTTTCCTCATGTATCTGCTCACAGAATTCTTTTATATCTCTTTTAAAATCTAATTCCCCTGTATTTTCTGTTGTTGTATTTGCCATTGGTAGTCTTTTTATGTTTGTATTTGAATATTTCCTTCCTGTGACTGCTTCAATTACCGACTGAACCCAGGTATTAAAAGGTTCAAGCATTCCTCCTTTCCGTTTTGGGTCTTGATCTTTTGTTGCCACTGCTTTTGTCTCAAATTGTTTCCTATTGTTTATAACCTACCAATTACTTTGGGTGTAGTATTACTATTGGACTTTAAAGTATGTTGTCTGTTGACCTCAAATTACTGATAAAGGTGTGGCTTATCTTAAAGCCTCTTCTAGCACTTGGAAGCAGTCTTTTATTTAAAGTAGGTCATATTTTTGGCCAGGCTGCATGTGTATGTCTTCCCCATCTCCCTTTTGCTTTCTTCATGCTGCTTATGAAGCATGTTTCAAAGTTATTACAGCACCCGCTTCTGAGGTTGCGTGTGAAGTACAGCATTAGTGCAGACCTGGAGAAAGGAGTCTGTAACAGGCTCCTTCATAGGAGAGCCTTATGATTGAAAAATCAGTTAAATGGAGAAACTTTTAATTTTTGGAGCAGCTGGAAGTTTTGGAGGTTATTTAAGTTCCATAGTGTAAGATTTTTATCTTAAAAATCCATAGACAGATCTACTCTAGGCTAGTTCTCAAGTGACACTATGTTTTTTCAGCAGAGCAGAATGGCCTTGTTAGTAAGGCAGCTAGATAGGGGACTTTTTTGGGTGGTAAGCTTTTTAACTACAGCCAACTTTAAATAGCTTATCAGACTTTCAAGCAACTGCCCCCCCCCCCAAAAAAAAAAAGATTGATAGCCCAAGAATGACAAAATCTTTATTTGTAATGCCCATTTGAAAGGGAAATAGTCATAGTACTTTGCTTTTCTGGAGCTTTTTTTGACTTGGAAGGTGAGGCTTCTGTAGAACAGGCTGATCAAGAGAAGAGGGCTCAATGAATCGGGGAGAAAAACATTAGGAACTGCTTGCTTGTTTTTTGAAAGGATCCTTTATGTAATGTAAATGAGTGGGAGGAATAACTCGTTCTGTGGGCCCTGCTTATTCTGCTCTTCTCTGTCCTCTTGGGAAACAGGAAGGTGCCTTAGATTGCTTGACTTGGTTGGTATGTTTTGAAAGCTTCAGTAGCTTTCTGGGCCTGTTGAGTTTTCCAGCGGAACAGTTTCAGTCAGTAGCCTGGGTTTTCATGTTCTAAAAAGCATCGGATAAATCCTGGCAAATACGTTTCTAATATTTTTAGCATTTCAGAGATGCACATGGTTTTCTTGTCTGAGAGCTCATATTTAAGCATTCAGTGGATATCAGTTAGTATATATGTTGTACAATCTCTGTTTCTGAATAGTATTAAATATTCCGTTGAAGTAGCTGAAATGACTAGTGGCGTCGCTGACCAGTGGCTATTGGTGATGGATGCAAGAATTGTTCTGAAGTGGGTCACAGAAAGGTGCAAAGTAATTATTTATGTAACAGACTTTCACAATGGATATCTACTTTCCTCAAGATTTTATCCAGCTGTGGTGGCTGTTTCTATCAGAGTAGCTAGTGGGAATGCTACGGAGCTTTGAGGGGGTTGGTAACATACAGATAAATGAGATCCAGTGGACATAATACACTCAGATTCTCAGAAAGTCTTTGACAGAGTTTTACATCAACTTATTGAAGAAGTGAACTTCAAGAAATGAGATTAAAGCAAAAACCCTTTTATGGACTGAAAGGTGGTGTTCAAGATTAAGAAGCAAAGGACTTCTCAGGATAGAGAAGAGTCTGCGGTGGGATCCTTCAGGAATGGGCCCTGGTGCCAGTTTTATTCAGCAGCATCTTCAGTGAGCTGGAGAAGGGATTTAACCATGGAATCTGCACTTTTGTGAATGTCATTAAACTCTTTCCAGTAGTTTGGATGATGATGGCAAGGAACTGAGTGATCAAAAAGGTGGCAGATGAGCTTGCAGGTAGATAAATGCTGGTTAATGTATGGAAGGAAAGGTAATCTATAACATACCTACATGCAACTGCCAGTTCCAAGCTGAGCATCAGCTCATGAATATTTTGGTTTTGTCATTTTTCAGTTCTTTAAAATCATCAGTTCCACTGGCAATGACAGCCCCCAAAGCCAGCAGGATGCTGGGCCTCATCAGGAAGGCTATTAGGAACAAGACAGCTAAATGATTAAGGGGATGGAGCAGCTGCCTTGTGAGATCAGGACTAACAAGGCTGGAGCTCTTCAGCTGAGAGAATGAGGCCGAGGGGGGATATAAGCAAGGTTTACACAACCATGAAGGAAGTGCTAAATTGGATGCAGAATAGCAGCTCCCCAAATTCCATAATACCAAAACCAAGCAGGAGGGACTTGGACTAGTTGAGGCATCAGTTTAAAACAGAGAGAGAGAAACTTCTTTACACAGTAGGGAGTGAATATCTGGAATTTATTGCCAAAGGCAGCTATGGAGGCAGGTGGGATCAGGGGTTTAAAAAGGGATTAGACAAATTTACTGGCAGATGTTAAAGGGAATGGGCGGGATGTACTTTCCTAATGAAACCTTTATGGGTGCTCGGGGAATATGAGAGGAAAAGACAGCAGAAAGCACTTAGGATTGCATGCTTGCTCTCTCTAAATAGCATCTCATACTGCCACTGTTGGGAGCAGTATTCTGACTGGATGGACCAGTGGTCTAGCTCGATGGGTAATTTCTTATGTTAAGTGACTTCCTCCTCCCCCCCCCCAATTTCAGAGTATTCATTCTCAGGTAGAGTCTCATTTAATGAGCTAATGCAGTAGAATAACTGCTGAATATATGGCCTCTTTTGTCAAGAACTGATGCTTTCTTATTTATAGGCTTCTGTGTCTTCATTAGCACATTCCTTCTAAATTAAGGTATTAACATTGTAACCGGTAGGGAAACAGCAGAAATATTATGGTTTCTGTTATTTTCTTCCTGCACCCTCCCCCCTACTCCCACTTGTTTTATGTATCTTGTTGTCTTTTCCAGTCATATCTTCCAGCAGTAGTACCATTACATCTTGCCTGTAAACATCACTTGAGCTTTCTGAGGCAGAGATGATCTGTTGTTAAAGATTTATGTACTAGAATATTGATTTTTATTTAGTACCCTACACCATGGATCTGTAATTGAGGTTGTATTCTTACAATTTTTAAAATSTTTTTTATATAAGCCATGACTTCAAAGTTGTGTTAATTGTGACTTTTCTGGGCTCAAAGCTACTTAGGATTGGAGTAGATGACTAAAACACTGCCTCTGTTTAAGTTTTCTTGGCACATTAGCTTGCCTGTTTCCTAACAAATTGTGTGGAAGGTTCATATTTATAAAGGCCTTTAGTATATTTAGATGCAGGATGCCGTGTGTGTTGAGTATTACATGTCATTATACACCAAATGGTAAGTGCAACTGAAATCTGGTAGGCTATAGAGTGGCTCATTAAAAACACTGTGACATTTTGGGTAATTTAAATGGCCTCTCAGTCTTTTAAATCTCTTGTTTCAGGAAGTTAAGAAGGATGTAGAA
This sequence comes from Apteryx rowi, assembly GCF_003343035.1. Lineage (NCBI taxonomy): Eukaryota > Metazoa > Chordata > Aves > Apterygiformes > Apterygidae > Apteryx > Apteryx rowi. The sequence goes on from NW_020447830.1 coordinate 1,409,283, forward strand.
CCCAAGGATGACGTTCTACCAGTCAGGAGGGAGAAATCTGGCAATGTAGCAAGTCTTGTGCAGCGTATGAGCACCTATGGGCTTCCAGCAGGAGGATTTCAGCCTCATCCCCCATCTAAAAGCTTCAAGAAGAGTATGTAGTCTTTCCAATTCCTTCAATTGCATAAGCTGCTGAAGTGTAATTTTTTTTAAATAAAACATTAATTGCTTAATGCCTAACTTAGTTTTAAGTCTGTACAGAAAGCTAGAGACATAAGAGATATTTTACATTCTAAGCCAAATTCTGCCCCAAATGCATGCAAAGCTTGTATGTAGTTCTTAATGAMAGCAACAGTAAGGAGCAGAATTTTAGACCCCTTCTAGATTCCAGAGCATATTACCTTGATTTTTTTTTTATTATTATTTTTTTTGATCAGCACAGAGCAACAGTCCCTTTCAGTTGTTTTCTATGACTTCACCTGGGCTGTGTTTGTATTGTGAAGTACCTGAATGAGAACCGAAGGCCTCTTCATGATAATTAAAAAACTTTCTGGGGTTGTTTCTTCTGACTAGAAAAGTCTTGCTAGAAGTACAKGGCTTTGTGATGAGGAAGTACTGTTACTGTCTAGCTTAGATTTCTCTTGTTTAGGAAGTTTGCTTGTAGTGTGAAACAAGGCGAAGTTGGAGGAGCAGATTTGGTGATGCCTAAGAAAAGGTGGTGGAAGTCTTCCTTTGAMTGTAAATTTAACCCCAGGATAGTCAGTAGTGGAGACTTCTGTGTCTCCATATCTGTAGTTCCTAGGTTGTGATGCCGGTGTTTAAGTCAAGCTGGCTAAAACACAGAGCAGAAAACTTAGTACTTGCTTTATCTGGAAAACTGACTTGTGATCTGTATTTAGATGTCTCAGTCTCAAAAGAGAGATTCCTCTAAATTAGTCTGGCTTCATCTCTATTACAATGAATTGCAGGCGTTTATGATTAAAGCTTGTTGTTTTTTAAAACTTCGTAACTAACTGTTTTTGGTATGTTTACACTCTGAGTTATTGCTCATAAAAGGAGAAGGGCCCCTAGCTGTCTTTTAAAGCCCTAAAATGGGACCACCAGATTTACAAGTTTGTCAAAGCCCTCTTCTGGGCTGCTAATGACCTTATCTTCAAAATAACTTTTTTGTGAATGTGTTCTGTATACGTTTATTGGTGATGGCATGTATGTGCCAGTTAGATGCTTGCATCAACAGGCTTTTGAAAATCTAATCTTAAAGATTAATGCTTTTGCTAGTGTAGTGCAACCAGGTTCCAAAAGGGAGTCATTTTGATCTGATACCAGTTCCGCATATCCTCATACGCCTTCTGGTCTCCCTAACCTTTGAACAATCATGTCTTTCAACAATTTTCTCTTCCTTGTGTTGATTTCTAGGTGGCCCTGGCCAGGGTAGGAGTTACAATTTGATCTCAGACACTGCAGCTCTGTGGCCATCCTCATTCTCCTGGAAGAAAATAGAATTCAAGCACCTTCCTTAAAGCAATACATGTTTTTAAAAACAAAATGGAAAAAAAAACCCACAGAGCAGTTTAATTGGCATAACCATGATCTTGCATTTCCATTTTACTAGCTGTTCCCTCTTTCCTGGAAGACTATTTAAAGAGCTTCTGCAGATCCTTTTTGTTCTTAGCCTCTTTGCCTGGGCAATCGCTTACTCCCCTCAAAAGGTTTTTAATGCTTTAGTCATCTTTCGGTTTCTAGTTCTAACTTGGCAAAATGAGGTTTACAGTGTTAAAAACAAAGTTAAGCATCTTTAAGAATAACAGCAAGTTTCCCGTGTGTGGTGTCTTAGGTTTTATCTACCTAGGAGGTCCCATGTGTTGTTTCCCCATGCAGTTCTCATTGAATTCAGGCATTTTATATCAGGTGAATAAGCTGCTTGCAATATTCCTATGAGTTAGACTGCTGCATTTATTCAGGAAAATCAAAATATAGAAGGTGCACTAACTTGTGATAATGAAGGGCTTAATTTGGTTTACCCTGCACAAAGCAAACAAAACCTGATGAGAGACAAGTTGTTCTGGAAACAGATGAATTGCTCTGGGGCTGCCAGTCTAACGGTTCCACTCGACTATATGAAGCAGAAGGATTGGTTTTTGACCTGATCAGTTAATTTCCTATGTTAATCTAAGGACTTTCCAAAACTGGAAAACTCTACTTCCTAAAATGGATATAACTGAAAAAGACTTCAGTGAGAGCTACTTCTAGATGTGACATGCATCTGTTTTTTCTTTTCTCTTTTTTTYCCCCCCCCATTCCCTAAAAAAATAACATTACAATACATCTAATTTCAGCCTTCCTTTTGTATCCCAAATGGCCAAGTGACAGTTTAATTTGTCTTTTTTTCTGATTATCAATTTGTCTGCCCTCTCTGAGGTAGGGAAGCATGTGCAGCCACCTTGAATTTTTGCTTGCTTACTCTAGCTTAGACAAGTAAAAGCGATACGGAGCAGGTGTAAAGACAACCCTAAGCCTGCCATTCAAAGGAGGAGCCCTGAAAGGGCAATAGGAGGTAGTAAAGGCCAGTGGACCATTTATTTCAACTGTTAAACTAATAATCCTTCTTGACTGATAATGAATTTCAGTAGAGTAACTGGGAGGGCGTGTTATGTGGGGAAATGACATGTCAATAGAGATAACCCATAGACCTTTATAATATTTTTGCTTTATTTGATTACTGCTTTTTTTGTCCTCAGAGCAGAGGTGATATATTAGCAGGTAGGAAAACGCTTCTTAGTTAGGTGAGCCCTGTCTCAGCAATTTTAGATGCTGAATATTACTCAGATATCTGRCTTGTTCCGTACTGAGAACATTGGGTGTAGCAGTCTCTAAACTTCTGATTTTGGACTTCCAACAGTACTGTAATTAGACAAGGAACAAATTCAGAGGCAGTATCTGTGTTTGTCGTGTTTTCACCCAGCTAATCTTAATTGCTCAAGTTTGAGAATGGATGGAGTGCAAAGTGTAAGAGGGAGTACAGAAATTATACAGCTGCCGTAGCGTTACCACTTAAAGAAGCAAATGTGATCTATATCAAGCTTTTGGTTCATTTTTTCACTGAAACTTGGCGGCAGGTTGTTTTGGGGGAGGGATAAGGAGTAGCTATGGAGTGTGCATGGAGCTCAAGATGATGGTTGCCTTCARAAGTTTGCTGGCTGTTCTGTTCTGAAAAAGGCCTGGAAGGGATGGTCTTAGTTTGAAGAAGAAAAGCCGAAAAACGTTCAGAGTTCAGGAGTAACATCACTCCAGTATGATACGTGTAGGGTAGCTGCGTAATCTGAGGTTCACACACATGCGGCTGCTGAGGCTGTTGCTGTTAGAAGCCGGTTGAATGTTTCCCCCATCAGTGTGTCATCATGTCTTTAATGTCTGCACAGTTTTAATGATTTGTGGCAAACAGTCTGTTGATTTGCTATTTATTTTAATTTTGCCTCTGTGGAAACACTGCTAATTGAAGTATAGATTTAATTTCCAGGCTCCATACTGGCACTGGGAAAAGGGATTTTTTTGCATTCTTGGATGAAATAAATTTGGATTTTGAAATCTGAGCAAAGCAAATGTTAACATTACCCCAGACCTGTAGTTAGCAAGATCTTTGTTACAGGGCAGAAAGGCTTTTGGTGTTGGGCAGAATAAAACGTTTGTTATTTTTTGGGGGATGCTTAAACATTGGAGTCTCAAATTTGCAGRCTCTTTCGAGCAAGTGCTAACGCTGTAACGGGCTGCTGTTGCGATTTTGCAGGTTTCAGTCAGGAAATAGCTTGAAAATCATTGGACTGGGGGCTTATCTGACTTGCTTATGTCACCGTGTTTTTTATAGCATGTTGGTAATCGGCAGCGGAGTGTTTACTCATTTGTAATTGGTGGTGTGGGAAACAGGTTTTTTTCAAGCTGCCTCTGTGGTATAGCTACCTAGTTTGAGTAACACAAGCAAACTGGAAAAACAGACACAAGACCTACTTTTTCTGATGATTTCCAGGTGTTCCAGTCCAAATTTGATCTTCTGGAGAGTCAAGTATAGAAAAATTAGTTCTTTTTACGTGTTCTTTTTTTTGTGATTTCCCTTCTCTCAGGGTCCAAGAAGCGCCAGTGCAAAGTGCAGTTTGAATACATCCCGCAGAATGAGGACGAGCTGGAACTCAAACTGGGGGACGTTATTGACATCAATGAAGAGGTAAGCTGTTTTACAGGACTGATCATCTCTTCATTTGGCCAAAAGTGAAATTGTTTTTTGGCAGAATACTTGAGTTGTAACAATGCTGGAGAAATAGCGTAGGAAGTTTGAAGGCTAAAATTAATAGTTTAGAAGTTCTTTCTCTCAGGATCTAATCCTAAATCAATACATACTAGACACGTGTAAAGGAAGTATTTGATCTTTGCAGTAATAAATTATGATCCATTACATTGATTTTTCTAAAGACTCTTACAGTTCTTTGGCCCTGTCTGTGATTCTTGCTTCTAGGGCACTTAAGTTAAAACTATTTGACCAATTACCTATAACTTTACATACCCTAACTTGCTTTAGATGAAAAATGTTATTTGACCTGATTTTCCAGTTCTGCGCTTTCCGGCGAAGTCTTTCATCATTGAAACTTTGTACTGATCAAGATAGTAACAGTAGTCAGTGCAATAAACAGTACAATGTACTTAAACCCACTTGCTCAAAAATACAGAACATAACAGATTTATCTGATGTATCGGAGAAGACCAAGTAGCCAAACAGAACAGAAGGATCACAGCAATTCTAAACAGTTAGGCTGTTTTTAGTCTGTTTTCTTAAGGAAACATGGATTTGGGGATCATGCTGTGTATATTCTCTCTTTTTYTGTTTTGTTCAGTTCCTGTCCTTCCTACTTTGATATACCCCACCTGGCTGATTTCAACAAAAAGCAAATGTTTCGAAGATGACATACTTCTGCAGAGTTTCATGGAAAAAAAAAATAGGAAAACCTTCATATAGCAGTCTTTCCCTCAGAAGGGGTGCTGGGAACACATCTGTTTCTTTAAAAACAAAATAAAAAAAAAAATCACATACAGGAAATCCACTTAGCTTAATGATTTGAAAATACAAACTTGTAGTAGCCTGCCTGTGCTAGTTATGCTGCTACTAGAGCTACGTGCTTGTTTTTACTGTATTCTGCTTATATTCTTCCAGTGTATATGCTCTACATTTGGACAGTGTCAGTGCCTTTACTCTACTCCAGCAGGTTTTTTTAGGGACTGAATTAGACTGAATTGCTGTGACGAGTTGCTGTATAACTATGGCAGCTGTTCTGAGGATGACTGTTAATCAAATGTTAATAGGTGGAAAAATGCTGTAGYGAACTATTAGCACAGAGCTGTTTGCAAGCTGTGGCGCAACAGTTTATGATGTGGTAGGATATATCTTTCTACGAAGGTGTAGGATAGATCTGTCAGATACAGAATAGATTTGCTACACAAAGCTGTACTGATGGGCAAGAAATGTGAAGAATTTTAGAAAATACCATTGGTTGTAGAATATGCTGAGATAGCTTGTCTCAGATAACATCTTCAATAATGTGAAGCAATCCTTGCTTTCCTTTAGATATAAAAGGTGCTATATATATATGCAGGTAACTTTGTTACTTTTAGTGGTATTTAGCCACTTTTTTGCAGAGGAAAAAATAACAAAGTAAAACTAACTCCAGCAAGGGGATCGTTTCTACCTGTTACCCCTGAAAATATTTCAGTATTTAACACTTATAATTGTTTTTATAAATTGAGTAGTTATTAATGTGCACTAATGCTCATAAAATCAGAGCTGGAGGCAGATGGGTTCAGAAATTAAATGGCTAATATTGAAGAGAAAGCAGGCTACAAGGAGCAGAAGTAGCTGTTAGGGAAGAAGGCTGTTGTACTACATGGCGGCTGAATCTGTAGGGTTTTTTTATTTTACATAACATGTAGGTTATGAATGCAAAATACATACTTAAAGTGCACATGACAACTGTGTAATTTCCATAAACCTTTTGTTTCCGCTTCATACCTTTCCTTTTCCCCCCACTCCTGCCAGATGCAGAAATAAGTAGTAGACTTATTTTGGTTTATACTRTATGCGTAATATTTGCACACTCTTATCAAGCATAATCTACTTTTAAAACCCGTTGTAAGCTATTTTCATATGACTTCATTACTTTTTTTTTTTAAATCAGATTGGAGGAAACTGATTGTTTTAATCATTTTTTCCCCTTTGCTTGGAAGTCTTGAGTTTCTATCCTTTTATAGAAATAAGCTGATGAAATTCACACGCGTACACACAAAAAAAGTACTGCTATGAATGTACCAGAACTGTAACTCCCTCTTGTGGAAACTTTATTATGTAGTAAGATTTTGAAATGAAAGGTAGAGTTCTGAAATCATCTCACTTAAATGTTATAATTCAGAAATCCGTAGATGCTTCATAATCTCTACTAAAGTGATTTGAGCCTTCTTGCCCGTTTTTTAATGTTGGTTAAAGGTGCCTCCTTTGGTAGTATATTTTGTACATAGTGGTTGGGGTTTGGGTTTTTTTGTTGTTGTTATTTAGTTGTTTTAAGACAGCATGGTGACGAGGCAGAAACATGTATGCTCGAGAAACTTCGGTTCTGTTTCCGATGGTCTCAGTTGGCACTTGCCTTGCTGGTCTGCACAGGGCTTTGACAGCCTCAGTTCATAGCAGAAGAGTGAAGAGAAAGTGACTCAAGCCCCATATTGGAAGCATTAAAAGTCCCTTTCTTTTGGCTCTTTGGTATTATTTATGAGTCAAGGCATTTTAATTTTTAGTTTTGTGTAATGTAGCGTGTAAAGCAAGAGGAGCCAAAGCCCAGTCAGCACTTGTCAGTGGTCTGGACTTCAAATTCTGTTTGGAGGACCAAATTCTCAATTTGAACCATCTAGAGAAAAAGCTGGATTTGAGGACCAAGGTGTCTTTAAAACGCGAGATGTTCTTTTTGTTCCATGCCTCTCTTTGTGGCTGCCAGGTTTTGCATGTGTTTCACTTGCCTGAAGATAGGCTAACATTTAAAAATTACGTCTGTGTCAGGCAAAGTGGCCTAGAACACAAGGCTAAAAAAAGATTATGTGAACAGCTGCTGTTGTTGTCTTCTTTTGTTGCTTTTCTTTCTCATCTAAAAGTATTTTCCAGCCCCCAAAACAGAGCAACTAAAATAAAATATTTTGAAAACTTATGTTTAATTCTTAGTTTTTAGTGGTGCTCATTAGGCAAGTAGCCTCAATTTATTTAGAGACATCTTAAACTGTTCGTAAATAAATGGAAGAGGCCAATCCTTACAGAATCTGCTGGCAATTATCCCTTATGCTTGCCCAGCATCTGTTAATTCTGCTTTGGACTGCAGGATTTTCATAAGCGTTCTTCCATTAAATTTTGGAGCGATGCAGTGAACTTGCACACCAGGAATCTGGGCACAAAACAGAGCATCGCAGAGTCATTATGTTCTTGAATTCCTAAACAGGCGTCTAGTGTGAAAACAAGTTGTTTTGTGAATGGCAAAGCTAACAGAATTTGGCATCTAGTGGGCTTGTACACGAAGAACTTCTGCGCGCCACCAGAAAATCTTTGCGTCTCTTAGCTACCGTTGCTGGCAGGCCAACTGAGTAGGGGAAGGATTCGTATCTTCTGGCTGGTCTGGAGCTATGCATATGCTCTTTGGCCAACTGTCTCCTGCCAGAAAGAAAGGATAACAGCTTAGTTCTCTGTTGCTCTGTAGTGTCATTAAGGACTTTTCTCTATTCTGTCCAACAAAATTTGTTGAAGTTATGTCATTGAAACTGATATCTGTTGATCAAAATTGCTCGAAGCTGGCCAATGAATACCAGGGCAGTGGAAATGGGGATGGTGCAAACTGGACAATACAGGAGAAGAGGCAGATGGGCAGGAAGGCTGTATAAAAATCTCTTTGGGAATCCAGGCTACAAGGAAAATATTTTGTAAGCAGTTTAATACGTTCTTCCCCTGTCAAATGAATAATGCTTGCTGTTCTGTGTGCTTTTGAGAGAGCTGACAAACATTTTGCCGCTCTTCTGGATTAATTCATGTAGGACTGGTGTCATGTTTCAGGATCATTGCTGTAGTGATAGAAGTGACAGGCAATGATTTCCTTCTTCTTTTGGCCTAGTGGTTCTACATCTTTGGTAGGTTTCTTTTAAAGAGAAATCATAGTCCTTTGAACTTTCCTAGAGTTATTGTTAAAGCTTTATAAGTGACATACGGATGGGATATGTTTTTCTAAAATTACTTAGTCTGCTATAGTTGAATGTTGAAACAGCAGTTGTATTTAGGTTTGCTTTTGCTTTACTGATAATCTGCAAAATCTTTCTATACAGGTAGAAGAAGGTTGGTGGAGTGGAACACTAAATGGCAAGTCGGGATTGTTTCCTTCAAACTTTGTGAAAGAATTGGAATTGATTGATGATGGAGAAACGCAGGACACTCTGGATGACACAGGTGGTAATCTGATGTGTTATAAATCCTTAGCAAAGTCATTTTACATCTCGGTTGTAACTTGGAACATTATGGTTTTACTGGAACAAAGGTAGTAAAGAACTCAAGCTGCCTGAGAGCCTGCTTGAGTATTTCTTTTTTTTTTTTTTCCTAGAAAATATTGCTAGTGAGGATTGAAGTTGCATAATGTTCTCCTAATAATTTTCTCCCAATACATTTCTAATAAAATTGCAGTTAAGGTCTTGATCTTACAAATGCATATTCTGCATTTTTTTTTTACCAGAAATTTTATCATATTTGGAGTTGAGCTTTTTTAGTATTGGGCTATAAAATTATATTTTCATTCAACAATTTTTTTTCAGCGTCTCATTATCCTACACAGAAGTTTSACATTGAAAACTTAAGCTTCTAACCACGTCAGTTGAAATTTAAAACTTAAATCAAAGCAATTTGAAGAGCCTCTGCTTAAAATGAATCCTGGGAAGAAGGCCCTGGTTTCTTACTGTATTTAATTCTAAGAATAAAGTGTTTTTGATGCACTGGCTAACTAAAATATAAAAATGGACAATGGATCAGACATATACTGCTTAGGTTTTGTTGTTGTTGTTGTTGTTGTTTTTTTGTTGTTGTTGTTTTAAAGACAGTATTTAAATTTAGCCATTCCTTTATGGCTGTGACTGTAAAGCTAAGATAGAAGCAGAAGCAGACTGTCTGTAGTTGAACAGTAGTTGTATGTTGAGTGGGTGCCAAGCAGGTGCGTGCTGGAAAGGAAATGGCTCGGTCTGTTACCTTGAAACTGTACTTTAGAGGCACTCGGTCTTTGAAGACCTGTTTGAAGGCTGGGAACTCGTGACGTGATACTGCTGAAATGAGAGCATTCTTTATCCATGGTGTCTTACAGCCATCTTTAAGCATTAATTCACTTTATAATGTTAAAAGGAAAAAGTGGGGGGATTTTGGTAGCAATGTGCACTCTCATTTTCAAGATGTTCTGTGTTACTTGTTTCTAGCAAGGATGTGCTCACAGATGGGAAAGAAAAATCTGGCTTGGGTTTTTATTTTATTTTATTTTTTCTTYTTTTAAATTCTGGAAACAGTTGAAATAATGCTGACCATGAATTGTTTGATTTGAGCAGTCCCAAATAGTTCAATAGCTATCTTCTTGGAGTTCAAGATCACTAAGTTTAATGGTRTCTGGTAAGATAAACTTACAAATGTACGTGTCAGTCTTAATTCCKGAATACAGAGATCAGTGAGACTTGACAGTAATTCAAAGTGATTGTAATTTCTGTCAGTAACTAACACGATGYGACTTCCACCTTCTCACACCCCCGAAGGGTTTTATTTAATGCTCAGTACTTTACAGTCAGGATCTCAAGTGTATGCTACGTCTCTCCTCATTCCTGAGAAACAATAAGTGCCACAGTCACTGAGCTGTGTGCTTTCAAACAGAGATGCAACTTGGAATTTTCTCATAAATGAAATTTCTGCTTATCTTTTAGATATCTAAGAGGGAAGTGACTAACTGAAGAATAACATGGTTGAGAAAGGATGAGAAATTGAAGCTAAGAGGCTGTGCAGTATCACAGTATTATCAAAATTCCTTRAATTTATAGCTGAAGGAAGAGGTCTGCTTAAATCTTTGTTGCAATTGCCAGGAGTTTGTACGCTAGAAAGAACTTAGTTGAATGGCTAAAAGCTTATATGGAGACTGTTTTGACTTTGACTTGCAAAGCTTTCTAGTTTCAGATGACTTTCTTGTGGAACTCTGCACGTACAAGTAGTTTGCCTATAAATACTAGTTTGTAGGTTTATAAGAGATTTGACTATTAGAAAAATTAAACAAGTATTGTCTTAGCAGCTTCTAACACCTAAATTCGGTTCTTCTCTGAACTTCATTTTTTGGGGAAGAAAAAATATTGCCCCTTAAACTTGAAAGATGATGACAAGAATCCCAAATGCTTGTATTATCTAACTAACAGTGATTAAAATCAAATGAYTATATGTGATTTGAATGTTTAACTCATTAAAAATATGTCCTGAAGTGTTATCAGATTTAGAAGTTACTTAAATCACAATTAGTAAGAAACTTTCTCAGGTATTTTTGGTAGTTCATTCTGAGGAATAGAAAGGTTTCACTTTAGTGCCTTGAGAGACACCACTTTCTGCTGCTGAAACCAAATTTTCTCTTTGCTGTTGAAACATGGTAGGACTCATTATGGGCCTTATTAGTAATTGTTTTCAGCAGCTATAGCTGTGCAGTAATGGACAAGCTTTTATATGCGATGTTGAACAACACACCTTCAAAAGAATGCATAAGCAAAGTTTCATTAAAATTAATGAAAAATTTAACATTGATAATAACAGGTTGTGCAGCCTGGATGGTATTTGAAATGTCAAGAAAACACAGTGATTTAATTCTACTTGCCAGAATATTCAGTGCAGTAATAATGTCGGATATTAAGCAAAAGACCATTTGAAACACTATTAATCCTACAACTGGAACCAAATATGGGGGATGAGAACTACAATAATGTTCTTAGGAAACTTGGCAAGAGTAGTGCACACAACTGGGTGGCTTTTTCCCTAAGAGAAAAGAAATAATTTCAGATATTAAAACTCTTTTTTTTTCTTCTTCTTCTTCTTCTTCTTCTTCTTCATTTCAGAGTCTGTTTTCAGTGGTCCTACCTCACCTGTGGCCTCTCCAGGAAATGGAAATGAACCTGGATCTGGACCAATAGCACAGCCAAAGAAAATCCGAGGTGTTGGTTTTGGAGATATCTTTAAAGAAGGCTCAGTGAAACTTAAGACAAGATTATCCAGTAATGAATCAGAAGATAAAAAGCCAGATAAGGTTTGTAGTGGTTCATGTTATTTGGGGATTTCCTTAATAATTAAAGAAGTGTGGAATCTCAAGACATCGTATCTTGCAGATATTAAATACATTGGTTATTTTAAAATGTGTCAATATTATTCAATAATCATACCTTAATCATTTCATGGGGTAACCAGAAAGTCAGGAGCAGTCTCTTGCTCTTAAAAGCAAAAAAACAAAACCCAAACTTCTGTCATAGTAACTTATATTTAATGTTGATTCTAAAAGGTGTATTCAAATGTCTTGATGTTTAAAAAAATTAGGAGAAAACAAAGTTRGTATGAAAGTTATCATTTCAAAGCCATGTGGGTTAAGAAACAGTAAGTTCTCTAAAACATCTACAGTATTACGACCGGGTTAAGACTAGCAATAAGTGAATGCGGTAGGTTTTGGTGCTTATCTTTATTTGGAAAAGCAGAAGAATTTCCTTAGRCTGTTTTGGGGATTCTTAACGTCACAATAAAGAGGGAATGAAGGGGGACTTGGTCAGGGTATTTATCACTTCTTTTCATGATGTCCAGAAGTACAGAGATGTGTGGTGTGGTTGTGGTTTGTTGTTTTGGGTGGGTTTTTTTTTTGGTTGGTTGGTTTTTTGTTTTTTTTTGTTTTTTTTCTTTCTTCTGATCTGGGGCAAGACATCTAAATCTTTCTATACCAATTGTATTTGACCTCTAAAACGGATTTTTTTTTTTCTCTGCGTTTTGGTGAGTGAGATTGCAGTACTAGCTGTCATGCATAATGGCCAATGTCTTCTGAAGAATGAATGGGGCACTTTTGTTCTCAACCTCTAAAATAAAGCTTAGGAGAGAGCAGATAGTGTGATGATAATGTAATTGCTTTGAGGGTTTTTTTTTTTTTTTGATCTGAATTTGAGAGAGCTTTTATCCCTCAGAAGCAAAAATAGCAATGCTCGTGTCTTTATCTTGAATTTATGCGTAGTTTATACCAAGAGGTTATGTACAGGTCTCAGCTTTTTGATAAATTAAAGCCAACTGAAATAATTCAGCATTTCAATTTTTACTTAGATGAACAATTCAAGAAAGCTTTTAAAGTCTTTGTCCAATTTGGCTGCTTTTGACTGTGGGTTGTGTTCACTGAAACTATTTGTCGGGGGAAAAAAGTCCTGCCTCCCAAATTTTGGTTTCCTATGCTTTGCTGACATACTCATGCAGACATGGTATTTTTGTCTGCTCTCTGAGTTAGATCAGAGATGTTGCCTGGTTGAAAATTAACAGCGTCTTTCTGTGTTACTTCTGTCAGTTCAGTTGACTGATCTGGTCTCCTCTGCCTCCAGAGAAATGGTTGTGGTGGTGCGGTGCGAGAGGTGAAGTGAGGGCAGGGGGAAGGAGGCGTCCGGCAGCGGGCGGGGACGGAGACTTCTAACTCTTCTCTCTCCGTAGCAGTGCTGAGAGAAGTGCTCATCACACCACAGACAGGCTATGCATCTTGTTTCCGACTCGGTCAAAACTTCAGATGATTCAGAATACCAAAATTATGAGTGTGTCGTCCTCTGTTTACCTTTTGGGGAATGTAAACTCCTAATAAAGGCACGTTCCTTTTCTTCTGTTCTCTCCAGGCCTTTCCCTCAAAGTAGGAGTTTGGGGGAGCCGTTGCATCTTTGTGCAAGTGCTGTCGCAGCAGGGATTCAGGAGCTAGCTTTCGCTTTGTTTTCTTGTCGTAAGATTGAGCGTTCAAAAGTTTCAGGGTTTTCTACTTCCTAACTTGTAACTTGGGAGTGTGATTATCCTTTCTAAGATATGTTGAAATAATATGAAGTCTGCTCAGCCATTATAAACTGCGTTACTCACCACGTATAAGCGCTAAAATATGTTGGTGCTCTGTTTTGTTAGCTGGCTTGTCTGGTAAGTTGTTGCAGGCTGTTTCTCAACAAGGCAGGAAATGAAGTGAGAATGCAGTTTTGCAGGGCTTAAAAACAATGAAATAAACAGTTGAGTTTTGCATTTAACGTTCCACTTATCTTTGCACGTTGCCAAAATCATCCCACAGGCAGATGGAGACAATGTGAAAGAACAGGGAGTTAATTCTTGTTAAGGTTTTGCTGAAAATTGATGGATTCTTAATACTTGTGCTTGACTTGCTTTGTAGTTAGATGGAGGGATGATGGAAGGGCGTTCTCCGTCTTCGAGGCAGTAAGGAAAAACGTTGCCTTCAGGAAATTCTGGAGCAGAGAGGGCTTTCTTCTCTGAGGACTGGGAGACTAGTCAATACAGGCAGGAGGAGCACTTACGTATTTCAAGCACTCAAGAGTGTATGTGCTGTTGCAAGCTTCGGTAAGACAGGTTTTAGTTAATTCCAGCATCCTGACAGGGTTCAGGTTATTTATATTCTCTCTACCTAAACTTCCTCTTGTGCTTGTAATTGCATCTCGTTTTGAAGGGGGGATGTAGAAAACTATTTCTGTGTGCCGTTAAATTTATTTAATCTCACAGGTGGGTTATTTTAGTGCTTCCTTTATATAGCACTCTGGAGAGAGTTAAATTGCATATGTACTCTGAGAACGTCCCAAATGACAAGCTTCCTCTATGGTATGTCATAGGTATCAAACACCAGCCCACAGACAAGATGTGTTTTTAAGGAGAGTAAATCTAGTTTCTCTGGCAGTAGGTCTATGAAGTTTAATTGTAAATAAAAATGAGCAGAGGCAATGGGATTTTTCACATCAGTAGCACTGTTAGGGTGGCTCAGGTAAGCACCGATTATCAGATCGTGTTTGGTGTTTGTAGCTCATGTGATTGTGAAGAAAAAGATGTACCTGAAGCTGTCTGAATCATCCTGACAACTCAGTAAATCTGAAATGAAAATTGGAACAACTGTTTTTGTTAGATGTTAACTCTGAAGCATGGTACCTGTTGAGATGTCTTCATGGTCTTTTTGGTACAGAAGAAATCTCTGGTGAATGTTTTTATCTGTTTTGATTGTGTTCTGTAACAATTGCGAGGAGTGCAAAGAATTTGGAGTAGCTGCTTTAAAATGCTCTTACAGTTCTGTGAGTAGTTAATACGATTGCAAGACTGTATATATCTGACAGTATCCTGAGATTTGCTTCCAGTTTGGAAGCTGCATAAGTCAAATACTTAATAGGAACATCTCAGTTAGTGCATTGCTTGGTGGTAGTGATTCATGTCTCAACTAATGAAAACCTGAGTGTGTCCTGTAGCCTAATCAAAAATAAAACTTAAAAGGAATTTTTATTAATGCAGTTCTCTTTCATTTGTGTAGTCACCATCTAGTCATCCACCTGCAACCAAACTAATGCATTTTCCTAGTATCACAAAAGTGGAGAACTCGTCAGAAGCAACAAAATTGGAAACTGAAAGTAAACCAAAAGGTAAGGTTAGTCAGAATTTGTATCTATTACTTGCTAGTCCTCTAAAGAGGAATATAGAGTCATCAAAGCAGATATTTTTTTTTCCCTATTTAAAATCTTAAACTTTTCTCTATACTGACTACTTGTGTAATATTCTTTACCTTTAAGGAGTTCTGCAAATGCAGAGTCATCTGAAGGAGTTTTTGCTTGCATTTTTGTGGAAGCTGAATCAAAAAGATTTTTGTGAGGATGTTTTCCAGAAGAAAGTAAGACTAGGGTATCAGTTTTTATTGCAGCAGCTACTTTACATTAATTTGCTATGTTGACATACTTAAACTGACTTTCATTCTGTCTAGCTTGTAGTGTTTAGCTGAGATGCTGAAAATCTGTTGCTGTGGAATAGTCCACTAATTCAGTTTCTGTCTCCAGGCTATAAAATTGTCTTTCTGTTCTCAAGATTTACTGTGGAGTTGCTAGTGTGCATGCTGTATTATTTGTATCCTCGTTGTATTTCATTGAAGTTTGTTCTCCAGGTAATCCAGTTCTATTGCCATCCTGTGAAAAATAAAAGTTGTCTCTAAAACATTAAGACTTCATTTTACTGCTAAATTGCATGGTTTTAACTGAAGAGATGTTCCTTTTTATAAACTTTAATTAAGCCAGCTCAAAACTTCTTGTGGGAATGCCAACCCCATATCAAAATCAACTTCTGTTATCCGATCTGCGGACAGCTCAGCTTAGTTCCAAAACAGATGTGTTTTCGATGTCTGTATTGTAGTTTCAAATGTATTTTTATCTTATGTCTAAATTCCTTATTTTGGTGTAAGTGGGTTATTTCACTTAGAATGAATAATTTGCAGAATTCAGAAAACTAAATCAGTTCACTTTTTGCCTGTATTTAGAAGTTGCATAATCTAGCAGAACAGGACACTAAGTGGCAGGTTTGTTGGTAAAAGCCCTAGCTTGTCTGTAGCTATAACGGTATAAGGCATCCATGCCATTTTAGCTGTCTTGTCTTGTTGAGCTGGATAGCTATAAATAGCATGACCGTGTTTATAAATACCCAATGACTCTCTAGGAGTGCTTGATGTAATGGGCTAATGGCAAAGTTTAAGTATTAATTACTATTACGAGGCAAAGAATAAATCAAATTACGTATGATATATTCAACTGATGGAAACTATTGCTTCCTTTTAACTTCTAAATCTTTACTAAACTATAAAACTGGGATGGTTTGGGGATCTTGCTTTTGAACCRTTCCGGCGCTATTGCTGTAAATGCTTTTCTGCAGAGCCAACATGACTGCGCAGTACTGCGCATCATGAAATTTGACTTGGCTAAAACTTCTAAATAAAAATTAATCCAAGTCTGGCTAAAAAGTCTGAACTAATCTAGCAAAGTCGGAGGATCCAAATTGAAGAATATTCTGCGCTTAGCTGTTTTCATAATTTCAGATGCTAAAAGCATGGAAATTGGACTAATCMATTTGCCGTGCTGTGCTGAGTTGTTTGATTCAACCTCTGCTCCCCAAAGAAACAAAATGATCTGAAAGAAACATAAACACTTTAGCGAAAGATGGAATAGGAGAACAGAATAATGCCTATATACAGCATTAAAGAGCATCTTATACCCTTCAAAAGAAAACTTTATTTTCTTTCTTAGTATTTTTATTTTAATATAGACTTTATTCTTATAGCCTATGTATGTCRTCCTCAGTTTTGAGAGAGAATTTAAAACAATCTGTGTTCATTATGTTAACAAACAGATCTCTAAACTGTTTAGACTAGTGTGACTTATTTTGGTGTGCCTCTCCTATTTCTGGGAAGCCTGTGAATTTTTTTTAAACAAAATATTTTTATATACTTGTACCCTTGTACCAGAGACCAAAACCCTTTGATCCCTCCCCCCTGCCCCCTCCAGTTTATATCAGAATGCATCATTTGTGATTCCTGCCAGTGTGCTATTAGTCCTGAGTCTTTGGAAAAGATATAGTTTTTAAGTACAATATAATTCAAAATAGCTGCTAATGTTCAGATTTAATATTATTTTTTAAATACAGTGTTCTATTTAAGTGCTAGAAAATGAAACTGGGCTCTTTCATCATCTCAACTAGTTTGCGAGCCTGATATTCAGTAAATAAGGTGGCGAAATGGCAAATTGTAAATAGTTTCAGCTTAGCYGGGTGAATTTCTCGGGAGGAGCTGACTGCCAGGTTTTGCAGCCTGGCGCCTGTAGATGACTGGACAGTCYGCAGAGTTCAGCGCCCTGGCGAATCGCAGCCTTCCCAGCATCTGCGCCAGAGTGAAAGGTTCCCTTTCTGGCATGGTTTTCTGTGGGTTGTGGGGCTTTTTGTGTGTGTGCGGGGGCCGGAGGGTGGTGCCTGGAGGAGGAGATAAATGAGGGATTTGTCTGGTTCAGCTAGACTGACCAAATCTCCCATGCCTTAAGGAAACACGTATATTTTTACAAAATCAGGACGTATATAAATGTATTAGATTTGAAACCAGGCTAACGAATAAAATCGCTGAATTTGATAAATATCTGCAGTGTAGCTGCTGATTTATTTTATTTTTTCTAGAGTTGATGTGATATTTGGAGCTCAATTTAAGTATTCCTCTCTTTGACATTCCTCAGCTTATAGTTCTGTAATTCTTCAGACTCCAGCAGATTCAGTCTATGATTAAGCGTTTGTGATCACTAGATAAGACAGTAAAATGATATCTTTTTCTCGTACCTGACATTACTGATGTATGTATATCTGAAGCTTGGCATGCTGTTGGATTTTAACACAGCGGTTGGCAATGACCAGACTTTTATTTAAAAATCAAAATTGTGCATTTGTTTAATCAAGGTACCAGTCTTTGATTTAAATGCAACTCACTATGTTTGATTTATTTTCTTACCATCCAGCAAAAGTCAGTTATTAGCAAGTTGACTTGCAGGCAGTGGCAGGGATGATGCTAGATATTGTGTTACCCTTTAACCGGGAGTTCATGCAGCTGCTGGCTTGTGTGTGTTACCAGTGTTGAAGACCTGATACGTTATGTAGGCACGTTAGGTTCCTCTGCTTTGCTTCCTCTTCCTTAATCTCAGTTCTGGAAATCCAGTGTTTTTATCTGTTGAATTTTAAATGTGCTGGGTTTAAAAAAGGTGCTGAACATGCTTTGCAATTAAGACTTCCATACTAGTGAATCTTAGCATTTATCACCCAGTTTTCCTTTGCTGTGCTAGAATAAAAAAACAAGTCTTCCTGCTTTTTCAATTGAAATTGTTTTTACAATTTTAAATTGATTAGTTATTGAGCTGTACCAAATAGAAAGGAATTATTCTTTCTGCTTTTGCAGAAGAGACTATGACTGTCAAAATTAATTATTCAAATGAGCTCTGGTTTCAGGTGGTTCGCCAAGGAATTGCATTCCTTCAATTACTTGATTTGAYTTCAGAGTTTCAGCAAATGTACTTCTTGGGTATTTGAAATTTCTGTAATGGAAGTGTTGATGAAGGATGTCACCATTAAATATTTACATGTATTTAAATAGAACTGTAAACTTGAAACTTAGATCAACTCTGAGATTATAAAAAAAATCTGATATAAATTCTCAATATAAAACAAAGTTTGAAACCATTTTTGTGTAAAGCAGCTCATAAAATGGAATCTATAGTGCAACTGGGAGGTTTAGACAGGCCTTTCTAGTTTTAACTGACTAGACTCTCTTCTCTCTGAAGTCAGAGCACCGTCCACTGACTCCACAAAGACTTACCTCCCTCTCTCTAAATACTACTGTATTCTTATTTTTATTGTGATATGAATTACACAGTGAACACTTGTAAAACAGTCTCAGATGGTTGGTCTAGAAGAGAAGTATGTTAACTTCTGAGCTCTCCTGTGGACAGCAAGAGTGAGCTGTTCTATGTACTTGAATAACCATGTTATTGTGCTGCTTCGTTTCAGCCAAGGAATATTGCAGGACAATATTTGCCTATGACGGCTCAAATGATGAACTCAGTTTTAAAGAAGGAGAGATTATTCAAATAATCAGTAAGGTAAGATATGCAATCTGCTTTAATAATTTATAGCTTTTGCAGGTTTTGTGTAAGGAGGTGAAGCATAAATGTTAGAGCAGGAGACTCTTTGGGGTTGGATATTCACAAAGACTAATTTTTTGACTCCTGTGAGGTCCCCTTTTTGCTTCTATAGTCAGTGGAGATACAGGTGCCCTTAAAGACACTTCCAGAGTGGGAAAGTAACTTAGATTCCTCAAAAGTCAGAACAGTGTGTGCCCTGTACCGAATGCAAAAGTAGCTTTCTTTTTTATGAGGAAACTGGAAAACCTTTGGAAATAGTTCTTCTCACTTTCAGCTTTATTGGGCTTTTTCTTTGGTAATATAACAGTTCTGACCTAAAGGTAATGGTTAGGAAGTGTTATGGTGTCAAAAATGAGAAATGAAGATTTGTGCCTACTGTTTTTCAATCTAGTCGTTTTGAAGAAAAAATGAATAAACGTTTTCAGTAAGAGTGAATCCAGCTTTCAGAAACACTTGCTGTTTCAGAATAATGATACAGTAGTTAATGATACAGCCTTGCTGCTTACCAAAGGATAACTGAGTGTTCATATTTGTGTTGAATACTTGTTGGAAGGTCCTGTTGTTACAAAGACAGTTTTTAACAACAAATGAGCCTACCCATATTTAATTTTCCTGCTATACTCTGCAGTCTCTTGTTAGTTACAGTCCACTTTCAGGCAAGTTTTAATTTTTTTAATATACCAGCAAGAACTGAGAGTTTTTTGTTTTGTTTTTTCTTCTTTCRAATTCAGCTTTCACGCGGTTGCTTGTACTAGAGGGAAGAGAAGTAACATTTAATGTTTCTTTATGAGGATTAATGGAAAAATGCTACATTTCTTAAATGAAACAAAATTGATACTGTCAGTATTATTTACTTTCATTATAGTGAAAATCAGTAGTTTATGGAAAGCACTTTGTTGTTTAAAAAAAAAAAAAGAAGAAGAAAAAAGACAGTCCAAGCCCCAGGAAATTATCTTCACTATCTCTTGCCTGTCTGTCTCTCCTGTGTTAACTGCTTCACCCAAAGCGTATACTGGTCTATACTGGAGCAAGGCAGAGTTATCCAGGGCAGAGCTCTCCCTTCTGCACCATATTCTGAAGTATATTAATGCAGTTATCAGGTGACGAATTCAGCCCAGGGTTTTGCTCTTGCTAGCACTTCTCGTTTCATGTCATAATTTTTAGGCACAGATATGACCTGGAGTAAGTAACTTTTCCGACTTTAAGTCTTCTTCTTTTTTCCACTTTACAAGTGAGGGGGCATGGTTGTAAAGTAGCTGTCTTTTAGCATACCTACTTCTGAGCCATTGACAGATCTTCCATATRTTTCTGATTTGCTCAAAGCAAAAAATTTTTTGCAATTGCCTTTAAAAAAGGTGCCTGTGGCTTAATGCTTGGAACTAGATAACTAATGTTTGAATAAAGTCTTTGTTTTTTCACCACAATGTATGAAGATTAGAAGTTCCTGGAATATGACTGATGTGTTTGAAAACACCCCTCCCCACCACCACTTTTCAGATAACAGTTGTTAAGTTGGTAAGAGGCTGAGGTTAGCATGTTTAGTAACTTTTTTTTCTGGGGGTGAGGTAGAGGGGGTTGATTGCCCTACAAATACAGAAAATATTCTCCTTTTTTTTTTTTTTTTTATTATGGGTTTTAAGGAGTTCTCTTCTAGCATGTATGCTTTGTATAAAACCTGTCCCTATTGGCCCCCTCTGGAATAGTTTGGCGGCTTAAAAATACAGCATTGAGTATTACTGCTCTGCCAGTCTGTTAGCTAAACCGGGCTTAGGGTGGAAAAAGACATCAAGTTTCTTGTCACTCTTTCCAGAAAAGCACACAATTTTTCTGAACACAATTCAGAGATAAAAATATAGGCTTGTATAAAGAAGTTTGTTTATGATTTGTTTTTCCTTTGCTCGCAAATGACTTTTCTTAAGCCATTGTTACTGGGGTGTAGGGAAAGTGTAGATCTTCTCATTTCTTTTCTGTTTCTTCTGCGTGTGATTATTTTCCATGGAGCTGTCTCTGGCATTCTAGCATGCCTTAGCCCTGCCTAAATTAAGTTTAGCAATAGACACCGTACCCAGTTTATGACTTTGCAGTGTTCAGAAGTCAGACTCTGAAATGCTTAATTGAAAGCCTGGTAGAAAGAGAAACTTAAACTTGAGCACATTTTTACTTTCAGCACTAATAACCTATGTAGGTCTCTTTCCTGCTGCTTCCTCCCTTAGTTTAATGTGTGGTGTGATTATTTTTTTTCTTTTCTTTTTTAATTTCATTTTATTTTATTATTCTCTTTTCCTGTACCTGTTCAGTGTTTCTTGAACTGAATGGTTATTGGCTTTGGTAGCTAAACTCTGGAAAGAACTAGTTGGTGCCGTTAGCAGCAGCACATTATCAGTAGTGATCCATTCACACTTGTATAAAGGAGCAACATCTATAGTATTTTGTAGCTAAAGCAGGGAGGAAAGCTTTTGTGCTGCTAAAATATTTGAGTAACTTGGTACTTCCATGCAGATAGTTGTCTTATGGAAAAGACTGAGCAAATTAAGGCTTCTGTCCAGTAAGTTCATATAATAGAAATCTATGCCGTTGAATTAATTTGCCATTTTTTCTTGCATCTTAACTTGCTTATTTTTTCCTCAGTATGGTATATCCTGTTGTTTCTTTGCCTTTTTCAATCCAGTGAATCTAATCAATCACATTAGATTGTGCGTTATTCAGTAAATATGAGTGTAATTGGAATAAGATGCCACTCAAGGAAGCTGAGGATACTGAATATGGTGCCTTGGGTCTTAGCTGTTTTTACTTACTTACTTTTTACTTTGCTTACCTACTTACTTAGCTTCCCCTCATAGATCTTGAGCTATGTATGCGATGTAATATACCTCCATATTCTGCTTTATGAGAGGGAAAAAAAGACCAAGCCTGGTGTGACTTGTAGCTGTTTCCCCTCTCTTTGACTTAAGTAGCTAAACCGTTCCTCTAACTGTGTCCATTCTGTAAAAGGAGTAAAGATTGAATGAACTATACTATTATTTGTTTTAGGATGGAGAGCCAGGCTGGTGGAAAGGAGAACTTAATGGTAAAGAAGGAGTCTTCCCAGATAACTTTGCTGTTCAAATCCAAGAGTCTGATAAAGACTTCCCTGTAAGTTCTTATGTGTGCCTTTTTTTAACTGCTAAAAAGTATTAACAGAAATGGAAGGAATAAAAGCAGTTGCAATACATTATGCTACTTATAATTTTAATATGATTCTGGCAGTGTTTAACTTTATCTTCAATTACTTGTATCAAAGAAGATTTAAAGCTTAACATTTGTGTAAAACTTCTTTAATATTAAACTGAAATGTACCTTTTCAGATTAACTGCTATTAATGAGGGTGATTAGGTCTTACAGAAAAGAATACAGTTCTGGTCCCACATTACAAAGAAATTGTGATATGTCTAACTGATTAATGAGTTAAACCCATACTGTTTTGAAAGGAGATGTACATTAGGTCTCTCCCATCCTTGATCCTGTAATTAACTATCATTGCAAAATGCTGAATGACTCCTGGGGAATGAACTGGAATTCTTCCATGTTAAAACTTGCCAGGAGGTTTCAGTGAGTGTGGAGGTTAATCCTTGCCTGGTATCTAGAAGTCCCCCCTGCCCCCAACCACCATTTGTTGTGCTAATCTAGATATCCATGTTTTTGTGRTACTCCTTGGTCTTGTAATTTCAGTTCCTCATCCACTTTTTCTTGTTGTAGCACATCCTTTTGCTGAGATTAGCATGATATTTTGATGCTGACAAATTTGTGTGACAAAGATGGTCATGTTAATTCACAGGCGTACATTATCCCAAGGTGGGATGGATTCAGCTCTAGAACAAGACATCTAAATATTGATGTTTGTGTATAGGGAGCTGAACTGAGTTTCTGAACATACTTGTTCAGTGCCATTTGGTCGAGGATTTGAGGCGTTCACAGAGGATTGGTAGGTATGATGTCATGGGTAACCTGATAAACTTTAATTTACGGAAGTTACTAACTTAGCATTTAACCTCAGTTACTTAACACACACAAAAAGTCTAGTTAGTCCAAGTCAGCAGTCTCTCTTCAAATTGATTCTCAACTTTGCCAGGACCGTGTAAATGCCGTAACACATGGCTGACCAAGCGCCCTGCCCTGGTCTTAACACGGAGAGTTGAGGGGAGGGTGGCTGCTGCTACGATCTTGCCCTACAGAATTGCTGCCTCAAGAGAGAGAAATTATTCTGTGACCAAGAGCAATGTCTTTGYGGACAGACTTTGCTTTGATCCACGCTGCTGCCATGTGCAGCGTATCCCAGTGCAGGGACTCACCTTGCACTGAGCAACGTTGAAGTGCGAGGCATTGGGTGGCTGGTCATGGTAGCCCRCTCTTTGATATAAACTTAGTAAAAACAAACCGGCATCATCCAACGGCAGGCTCACGTTGAACTCTYCATCTAATTGTTTTGATATAGGCAGCAGCACTGCATCAAAACAGCAGAATGTGTTTGTTGCTTAAAAATTTGGGTGGTATACTTGTTTTTTCCAGAAAAGACAGAAAATATTGTGGTGTTAGTTAAGTACATTGGCTTGTGTTTACTCTGGGGCTAGGGAAAGAAATTTTAACAAGAGTTTTCCTGCTTGCTTAATTGCACTTTATTGGTCAGAGTAAAATCTTGCTGCATTAAGAAAACCTTATTCAATAGTTGTAGTGGCACAACAGTAAAATCCACATCCATAGCAACTGTTTCCAAAGTACCCATTACCAGGAATTTTTAGGGGTGGTGTATTGGACTGGCCCCATGAAACTTCCAACAGCGTTTACAGAATGAGTTTAGTAGACTACTTCGATCTTTTTATTGGTGACTCTTGTCCTTCCTAGTACAACCAAACAGATACCTCTTCTAGCGTGTTTTCATAACGGGATCCAGGGCCTGGGGTGGGTTGCAGTGTCTGCCTGGAGAATATTCCAGTCCTTCCACAGAGGAGAGAAAGTCAAACCGTTGATGACTGCCTGCCTGTTAAAATAGGGCTAATTCCAATGTACGAGCTGTGGCATGATAATTTGAAATTTCTTAATGACTAAAGCCGTTTGTGCATCTTTCTCCACTTAAACATAAGCTGATAAGGAAGCTCAGAACAGAACATTTTTCATGCAATTGCCCTGTTGGTTGCAAACACTGCTATTTTTTGTCTTATAACATTGTAATTTGGAACTTCATGAATAGAAATAGTTCTTCTAATCTTCAATATAGAACCTTCTCTTCAGCAAAGGTTCAAATTTGATCTGATTCCTCCTTTAAACTTAGAGTGTACTGATCGATATTAAGTTTTATATGTTGGAACAATCTTTTGGACTGGAAAAGACAATTCTTAATTTTTAGTTKTTCGTACCTCTGCTGCTTATGCACATTGCATAAGCACTGATCCGAGATTTGAAGAAACTTGTTCCTTGTTCCTGGATTTGCAACTGGCTGTCTGGGAGATATCAGATGAATTATTTCAAATCTTTTTGTTTCCTGTCTGTAAATTGATTGCCTCCTTTGAAAAATACTTTGTAATCAACCAGTAAACAAGCTAGACATTGCAAAATGTAAAACAAAAAGCAAGCAAGTCTGTCTTCTATAGAGAATATAATTTTTATTTTTCTTTCAGAAGCCAAAGAAACCTCCACCTCCAGTTAAAAGTCCAGGTATGTAAGATATGCACACAAATAAGTGTCTGAGGAAACAGTAGATTTCAGAAATGATGCATGACTTTTTTCTTTAAAGGTGGTGTATTTCCTAGTAATGTAGCTACGCTTAATCACTGTTTGAGGTTACTTTTTATGCTTTAGGTATTTTTACTGCTGTTATATATTTTTTCCAAATTATGATGGAAACTACTTTGTAATCCTTTAAATACAGGCCTGCAGTTTCCTGGCCTTAAATGAGTGTTTATAAATGGTATTACGCTCCTTAGAAGGGAGAAAGTATAAACACAAATTGGTGTATGTCATTTTTAGGTAGTGACTAAGATAWTTAAAGCTGTTTAAGAAATGTCTATGGTTTGTTTTTTTATATTCAGCTCCAAAGCCTGAATTGCCAATTGGAGAGAAGAAATTCYTTTCTTTGAGGCCTGAAGAAAAAGGTGAGACCAGTTTTATTTATAGTGAGTTTCCAACTGTGTTCTTTTAAATGAGTTACCATTTCTAGCTGGATTGCTCTACACAGTATATACCTGTTTGGAAGACATCATACAGATTCATTTAATACCGTCTAATAAAGTTGTCACTTCTGTGAAGTTATGGAAGCATGTTAAGAGTGATTGGAGGGAGAAGCACACTTATGAAATGTATATATATTTTTTATTATTGTATTACACCGTGAAAAAAGGTTATTGCAACACATAATAACGTAATTGCTATTTAAGTCTATGATAGAGACTGCAATTTTGAATAACAATAATAAGCTATGGAAAATGAAAATGTCTGCCACTGCTTCTGAATGTTTCAGCAAGAATCAGTCTCTGACTGAAATTACTTTTGAAAGAAATATCTGGAACACTTAACACCCCTTAGACAGATGTTATGGTCAACAGTGCTTAGAAATGAAGGTTTCTTGTCCTGTTAATTCTTACTATCTTCCAAATTTCCAGTTTCACAAAATTTGTAGATATTTGCTAAGTTTTTCTCAAATTTAAAGAAAACTTTCTTAAGAAAGCAACAGGGGAAAAAAAATACTATTATGACCCAAACATAAAATGCTAAAATGCTTCTTTTAGTATTTGAGAACTTGGCAGTTTAATCTGTTAAATTAGTTCCATTGTGTTAAGGTCAGAAGCTTAAATAAATTTGCTGGATGAGTCTTAAAAGAAGAAATTTTAATGTTATTGCGGCTTAATCGTATCACATACAGATACTTTGTTATGTGAGTAGCGAATTGTGAGGGCTGAACACTGCTAAGAAGCATTTGGAAAGTAGGCCTGCTCCATGTGTTTCTTGGCTTCTTTGAACAGTTTTTATAACCTACAATTTAAACCAAGCACATTCTCAGGTGTTTCATATGAAGAATATTTGTTAAAATGATCTATCTTTCTGCCGCTTCTTAACGAGTAAATTATTTCTATCTTTTGGAGCAATATCTTCATATTTGAATGGAGATCAGTAGTATGATGCTAGAAATCTTGATCACTTGGATGTTTAAAATCCTGAGATAAGTTTAAATTTAATTTTAGTTTGGTTCTCTTTCTACTATGATGTTACCTTTCCGTAGCTGAGTTCAACTGTTCATGGAGGAACATACAATAAATAGAGTAGCACCATCCAAAATGCTTAGAAATTTGAAAGCTGCTGAAAAATTAAATAAGATAAAGAACCATGCTTTTCCATGGTACAAAAAATAGCAAAGGAAAACTATGTCCTGTGTTCTGCTTCAGGGTCAGGTTGCATAATTGTACATGGTCCTTTCTGGCCTTAAAAATTATTTAGTTAACAGTAGTGTTTTACTAGAAATAAACTCCCATTTATCARTGCAGTTTGATACTTCTTTTGAAAAGTAACTGTTAATGATCAGTATCATTAAATATGAAATTGTATTTTAATTAGTCTTACTAAAATTATTAACTGAGCAGCTCTAATTGCAAGCTGTCAAACAGTGTAATCTTTTTTGCATATTTAGAGGCTAAATAGTCTGCCTTTTATCATGGGGGAAAAGGGCTGGCAGGATTTGTAAAAGCTGTGCTTTCGTAACCATTCCTGTGTTTATAGTGAAAGGGCACTTAGTATCATGTAGCTCTTTAGTAGTTTTGTTTGATGTAAATGTTTCAGGTTAGCATTTTTATTTCCCTTACAAAACTGCTCATTTTTAACCAACCCTTATCTCTTTCATTGTATGGTAAAATACAAAAAAAGGCACACTACTTTGTAAAGCAGAATTGTCTGATTTGTGTATTCATGATTAATCTTGAGCTTTGGAATTAACTTTTTCCATTTTACTGCGGCCCAATTTTATATTCAGATTTTGAGCAGAAAGCTCAAGGGAAAACTGTCAGTTTATAATAATTCAGGAATACCATTTAATGACATTTTTTTGCCCGTTATGTGAACTCGGAAGCTATTCTTTGTTGTTCTTAAAATGCAAGAATAATGTTTCATTTTGAGATTTTGCTGAATAGCATTTAGGTAATTGATCTTCAGTAATACTAGCTACCCTTGGCCATTTAAAATGTTGTATATAAAATCAATAGACGTAGGCAAAGCTTGTCTCATTAACAAGGTGTTTTATACAGAATCCAAAGGTGCTTTTTGTCGGTCAGCACCACCAAGTGGCAAAGTTATGTATTGCCACACTACTTCAGTACTTTTTTTTTTTTTTTTTTAACTCAATGCTGAGAAAGGCTGAAAGGGGATGTGAGCAAGTTTAATTTCTGTGTTTGTATCTCCAAACATTCAGAAATCATAAAGAGGGAGGATAATCCTATCCTGAAAAAGGAAAAGTGGAAAGTACACTCGGGATAACCCACAGCCTGCGATTAGGGAACGTGGGTTGAAGATTATTCCATTAGCGCTTGTGATGTGGCCTGAATTTTTGAGTACTGTGTACCATTTTATTTTTGCCAGCTCATCTTGAGAATATTCAAGTAGCTTATACAATTACTGGACAGTAAGAGTTTAACTTTTTTGTTTTATTATCTATACTTAATTTATACCCTTGAATTTGTGGGAAGATAGTCTTTATCTCGAATAACATGAATCTAATACACGTAAGTCTTTTCCCAGAGATCTGTTCTGCTGTTTGCTTTGTGTCTGAAAGAAGCCTAGCTTAAAAAAAATAAGACAACATGTGATGAATTCATTAAAAAAGGCAAAGCAGTAGTAGTACAGAGATTTTTGTTTGTTAGCTGTCATTTGCAGTGTGATAATGTGAATCCAGAATTTCTTACTCCTGTTTGATATCAAAAGGAATTTTTCTTCATTCATATATATATATATATATATGTATGTTTAAGTTCAGATTAGCACTTTGTGTATTTTGAAAAAATGTCACTTAAGACATTTGCTTATATATTTTTCACTTTTATCTGATCTTCAAAAAGTATTTCTGACAGCATTTGCTTTCTAATTGACTAGCATTGTAAGTGCCATAGGCAACATGTCTTTTCTAAAATGTTTTGGTGATGTGTTTTGTCAGATGAAAAAGGAGCTTTGGACCAGAAGCCTTCTAAGCCAGTTGCTCCTCAAGTACCGCCCAAGAAGCCTATTCCTCCAAGCAAGGCTAATAACTTACTGAGAGCAGGGCTTCTGCACCCAAAACGACCAGAGAAACCTGCTTTGCCATCATCTGTATCTAAGTCAGTATGTCTTTAATCATGTGTAGTAAATWTATTTTATTTGGTTTGCTGTTCTATCTTCTTTCTTGGCTGAGATAAAATTGGTCAAGGTTCAGATCCGTTTGCTCTGTGAGGATTTTTGAACCAGTATCTTTCAGTTCCTAAGTCACCTAACTGTAAGCTCTAAAGTGGGTTTGTTTTGTATCTCCTACTGATGCTTGTATTTCTGTATTTAAATATTCTTTGGAGAGGGGAGGTGGGGCATTGAAGGCCAAATTTTTCATCTTGCAGCTGACTGTGGCCGCTGTGCTCTAGCGTTGAGTCACAATGTTTCAGCACTTTATGCAGCATAAACTACATGAAAAGGGAAAGTTGACAGAATGCCTGTGCTTAGAGATACTCAGTGTAGTTAATGGTTTTCTTTTTTTGGGGAAAAAAACACTTAGTATATACTGAGAATGACTATGGTTCTCTTGCCTGTCTTGAATATTTGTAGTTGAATATCTAGCCAAATAGGGATGGTAATAGCAACTATTAGTTCTTTTTTTATTTTCTTTCTTTTTTAAAAAATATTTTTTTCAAACTCATGAGGAATAGAACATTTACAGTGTTTCACCAAGGAAAAACTAATTTTTGAATTAATAGAAATTCTCCCCTGCCAGGCTTTTTGCCTCCATCCCAGGTTCAAGTATTTGTCATAGCCTTAGTCATGAATGCAGATATACTGCTCACAAGTAACTGTGTCCCTTTGGGGTGTTTGGTTGACTTGAAAGAACTGTCAGAAAGTGAGCTCATGATGAAGCTGGCCTTGTACAGTACCAGTACTACCTCAAAGAACCTGCATCTTAAATAGTGGGGAGGATAGGGAATGGCCGCAAACATTCTTTGAGGTTCTTTTTTTCTTTTTCGTTCTTTCTTTTTTCCTTTTTTTCTCCATCCCTCCAAAAGGAAGAATAAACTAAAGGGAGAAAGCAGCGCAGAGGAGGACAGTGGGGAGATGGAGTGGAGAGAATGCAAAGGTTTAGGGTTGAATCCAACAGGCAGCCTACAAAGGACAATGTAGGCAGAGCTACCTCTAATGCACACCCTGCCCAGCCCTGGGACAATTCGGTGCTTGATGAAGAACATCCTAGGCTACTTGTCATTTTACCTCTGTTTTGATTTTTATTTTATTTTATTTTTTTCAGTATGTAATCTCACTATATCACTTGATGCTTTGTAGCTTCCAAACTAGAGGATTTTCAGTCTTTAACCCCAGCAGTCATCCCCATCCCCACCCCTTGCAAATTTTGGGCAATAGTTACAGATACAAGAGGGTACATGGGCAGTTAGAGAGGCATGTAGTAAATTGTGGTCCTTCAATAATTGAAAACTTTAAATTTTATGGATATTTAGATATGTATAGAAGTTTAACATTGCTCCAAGGAGATAAAGTTATTTTTTTTTTCCATCTACAGTTAAATTTACAAGTAAATAATTTGGGAGACAGCGAGTTAATGAAAGGGATACATTGCAGCTGTCAGCTCTTCCATTTATATGCTTTATTTTTATGCTGTGGCATAAATGATGGCATGAACTGTAAAGGAAAAGGTCATCTGTTCATTTTTTTGGTTCTTGGATGATATGACCCAGCATGAAAGAATAAAGAGCAGGAGTAACAAAGACTGAGAGCTGTATGTAGAATAAGAGCTTATACGTATTAGACACTTACTTGCATGCTCAGAAGAAAATAACTTGTTCTAGGTAGTTTTTTCTTTACAAGAAGATTTTGATGTCAAGGAGTATGAGTATTTGTATCTGAATATTTCAAGAGATATTACTGAAGGTGCTATTCATATTCAGCTGTCTTGTTTTCTGTTTCACTGAAGTGTAATCTTTTAGATTTAAGTGCCAAAATATGCCTGGTTGTCAAAGCATTAAGAGCTTTGGATGAAATTTCAAGGGCATTTTATGCATCTGAGCACTCCACAAGAGTTGAAACAGAAGAACTGGCTTTTATAGGACTAGAATTGCTTCTAAAAGACTTAATTTTAAGTAAGGCTTTAAAAAAACATAAAATCTGCTGAAATTTCMCCTTTTGCTTTTAATTCTTAGTATAATTCAGTTGTAAACTGTCTCATGTCCTGACTAGATATGTTTTGTGTTGCTTGTCTTACTACAGGTCTAATGGAGAAGTTGTTTCTCTTCGACCGAAATCTGATATTGAGCCAGTAGCAAAACCAAAGTTAGACTCTGAACAATTACCACTTAGACCAAAATCAGTAGAGGTAGATTCACTTGTGGTAAAGAGCTCTAAAGAATCAGGTAAGAGAAGAATTAAAAATTTCTTCTGGGTCTTTCTGTTTGGATTGCAGTATTTTACAGGGTTAGAATAAGCTCTCCAAGTAATTTACTCAAAATGCCACAGAGTGTAATTATGTTAGTTCAATAGMAAGTGTATTTTTTAGAACTGCTGTAGGTAGTTCCTGCTAAGAGCCGGAAAACAGTGTACAGATGTCAGTAGGCTATTTGGAGATAATTGATGAACTCTGTGGTGGAAACAGATGGGAGGAGCAGAAGAACATTTAATGGTTTGTTCTACCAATTTGAAAGCGTGTTTTTTACTTTCATCTTGTGTTTTTATGAAAATGTTTTCTTACTGACTGGTACTSTTTGTTCTTCTGCTCTTGCATTTCAGATACTCTTTGCATTTCTAGCTAACTTCCRTATTTTTAGTAATGCCATTAAGTATAGCATTCTGCAATTAAGTTCATAGCTGCTATAGGTTATGACTTTATCATACTTTAAAATTTGGCCAATGTGGTGTATTGGACCTTTAAATTTCATGCTTATGGGAGGAAGAAGCTGGCTTTGCTTAAGGTACCGTGAGCCAAATCTGACATCTCTTTAAATCTAAATCTGTGCAGTGAAAACCTTATTATTGGTTAAAGCAACCACATTTATGGTCAGGCTCTCAGAGCTATTATATAGATACATTTTGCCCTTTACTGACAGTGCAGCTGACTTCAATCCTCTACATGCATTTTATGCAGAGTTTGCCTACTGTGGGTATTTTTTAAATCTCTAAAATATTTTTATTGTGTGACTAAACACTGCAGATAAAGATTTAGTGCATTGTACCTGCACTGTTTGGTTTGTATATCTCAAATACAACCCTTCGTCTCAAAAAAGGTTGTTTGAGAATAATACATTTTGAAATTGTAGTATAACTTGATTTTTTTTTTTAAATTTTTAACTTTTAATTTTTTTTAGGCCAGTTACAAAGAGATGATATCCAGGATGTAGAATGGTTTTTACTAAACTGTAATCAAGTTGGTCTGTGAAACAAAAATAATACATTAAAAAGCTGAAGCAATTTATGAATGGGAAGGGGGACTTCTGATTTTGCTGTTAAGACACATGGCACTTTAAAATGTGCTTCTATGCTAAAATGTTTTGTTTGGGGAAAGTTTAGCTCAAATACATTTTTAATAAAGCGCTTTCTTTCAAAACAGCAAAAAGTTGGATTCTGTGTACATAAGCATC
Organism: Apteryx rowi; assembly: GCF_003343035.1. Lineage (NCBI taxonomy): Eukaryota > Metazoa > Chordata > Aves > Apterygiformes > Apterygidae > Apteryx > Apteryx rowi. The sequence goes on from NW_020447830.1 coordinate 1,440,884, forward strand.
CTGGAAAGATTATAAATATTGTCAGTATTAATGCTGAATGTTCTTGAAGCATTTATAAATTCTCTTTTTTATTATTCATTGAAACTTAGGCATGTGCTTTGGTATGCCTTTTTCTTTTAAAGATGTTTTGAATTGGCAGTTTAGTAATTGCCTCTATTATCTAAATGTGTAGCTTGAGTGATTGTACAGAAGAAACACTTTCAGGCCAAAGTAAGCAGAGAGATGAAAGACTGATGCACAACATAGCATTAAAAATGTAAGCTTTGTCTTATTACTTAGATGTTCAGTTCTAGGGTTGTGCTAGATGTGTTTGTATAGCATAGTATCATATATCACCAGGAAAAAACTCGTGAAAACAGGTGGAATATGTCTTTTTCTTCAGATGCAGTTATTTTACATCTTTAATAATCAGAGTGGCAATGTGCTAGCTATGATATTAGATATTCATATTTAAAAGCCTTTTTTTTTTCCTGATGTAACATATTCATTCCTGTTCACTGACATGTGATTCTACAGGTTCGCAGARAAACTCAATCTTTTAATACGCAGGTTGGGGGAAAATAAAAAAACAAAACACTCAGTAGCTGACAGAGTACTGTCGGTGATTGCAACCTTATAGTCTATCCAGATTGTATTTTTAATAATTTGTCAAGTTTAGATCAGAACAGTTTAATCGCCTATCTGGAATAAAATAGAGTGATTATCTAAGGCTTTACCTTGAGAATATCAGCCTAACTTGCAGCACTTACTGAGGACGGAGGATAGAAACAGTCAAAGYGCAGAGATACCTCTCTGAGTTTGAAGCCCCCAGTCCTGCAGTGGCCTCCCTGCAGCCTGGTATTCTGGCAAGGAATTACTTGCTGATCAGCAGAAAAAAATTGCTAAAGTTTATCTGATGTAACTGTAATTCTCTACAGTACGAAAGACCTATAAATATAATCTTAAAGCTTGAAAGTGTGTGTTAGAGGTTCAGCCACTTCAATTTGCTTTAAGGAGCAGCTGTAAATATTCTGTACCTGTTGAAAACGAAACAAAACTATCCCAGTCATCAGCTAAGGACAAATACATGAAAACATTCAGAATCATTGATCATGTTGAAATACCTCTTGTTGAAGCTTTATTTGAAAAACTGCAATAAATGTTTGTTTGATTAGAATTAAAGTACTATAAAAGACCTAAAGCTGTAATACTAGTATGCTGAACATGTAAAGCAATTCTGTTTCTTCTACAAATGTTTCTTTTTCCTGCTTTGTAAAATAATTTTTTTGTTCAGAATCTTTTTCTAGACATTCCTCTCCTTGACTTTTCTTTCCAGATTTTGTTTCCTATCCTGTTTGCCATGTTTCCCTTCTTACGTGTCAGGAAATTACCCTACCCTTCTCCATTTTGGTAAGATAACAATCTATAAGGAAATCCAAATGCTTTATGCCATACACATAGCCTCTTCTTAACATCATAAACGTAATTTTCAGTTGCAGTTATCAATACTAAAATTTTTGGGTTTCAGTTTAAAATGCTTTTTTGTTTGTTTGAATGCCTGTTTTCCTTAGCTGTTAAACAAGAATTTATTTTAAATAACTGTTCAATTAGGAACTTGTAGAAGTCACACAAAAAAAAAAACTTTCTTACAACCTAGGTATTGATAAGCCATGCACAGTTTTTGTGTTCAATATTAATAGCGCTTCTGGTGTCTTTAGGTTGAATGGCTTTACTTTATCTTTCTGTACACACAAATGACATAACTACAGAGTCTGTTTGCACTGAATTCTATTTTATTCTATATGGCTAGTTAGGATTAGGAGTGGTGAAAAATAGTATTTGTAAAAGTTGCATCAGGTCATGCTTAATTGAAGCAAGCAATCTTATTTTTGCTTGACTTCAAATTTAAATATTCCTAAACTTATATCTGTCCCCTAACTTTTACGGGATGTAATCTCAGCAAGATGAGAAAGGATCTGGTAGGAGAAAGGACTGCCTTTATTTATTTATTTATTTAAACTCTGGAGATTAATATGAGGTCTTGCCTTCCAAAATATTAGCAACATTTCACTTCTCTCCTGAATTTTTAAGCCCCAGCAGCATATGAAGCATTGGAGCCATAATTTCTTCAGTGAGCCCTTCAGCTTTACTTCTTTTTGTTAAGGTTGTTTTTAGACAAAATGGTATGAATACACTGAAGCGTGCACAAGTTTACTAATGAAACCTCTTAGCTAACTATATCTCTTAAAGCTCCTGGCAGTTGTAATGTATGAATCTAGGCTAAGGTTGCAGAAAAGCTGTTTCTCACAGTCTGTCCATAGTAAGTGTTTAAGGTTAGCTTATCTTTCTCTTTCTAGAGAGAAAGATTCTCTCTCTCAGCCTTGATCTCTTTTTGGACTCGGATAATCTGCAGATGTGCGAGATTGCTTTTCTGGCACTGTGATGGGATTTCCATTGGTTACTCGCAGGCTGTCTGTAAGAGTTAACTGATGTATTATTTTGTTGATTGAAATGGATGTAAATTGTGAAATTGCAATGGTTTTCATCAGGGACCTGCTGTCCCTACTGATTTCAGTGGGGCCAAGATTTCTGCTAATATAGGTAAGAAAGCTGTAAAAAAAAAACCCCAAACTCCCAAACACCCTATGATTAATGTCGTCTTCTCTACCAAGGCAACAAGAGGGAAAGAAAAAAAGGGAAGTGCAAATAGAGTCGGAATTCCCTCTGTCTGCAATGTGCTGGCAATATTTTGCGCTAAGCAATTTATTCAGGTGTGGCAGTGTAAGAGCTTCCAAGAGGAAAAAAGAGTGGCTTTAATATCATCCACCATCTATATTTTTAATCATAGACAGCTACAGTCCTGAATCATATTCATGTCCTCAAGCCTTGTGAAATGTTGATTTGTTTGTTTGTTTKTTTTCCTGTATACAGACATTGTTCTTAATATGTCCATGACTGATGTTCATGGAGACAGGGCTGGCATTACAATAGTAATAGTGACTCAATTTCTGATTCTTATTTAAATTTACTGCTAAATAGATTGTCATTCCTGCAGAATGACAAAAGGAGGATTGTTTAAAAGATGGAAAAATACATAAAAATTTTTCCTGCTTTCTTGTTAGCTTTTTTTAATAATAAATAACTAAYGTAAGTCCTGATTTACTTTTTGGCATGGATTAATGGTCTGAGACTAGAAGATCAAATGAAGAACATGAAAATATCCCCCCCTTTATTACTGTTGTATAACTTCCAACAAGTTAAATACTTTATTGGCACAGACTACAATAGAAATACTTTCATAGTCATCTCTTCTCCCTCATCCTTTCTTCCATCAGCCCCTTGCCATACATCACTCTTCTGTTTCTTCCTACTTTTGTTTTTCTTCCCTGCTTTTTTTAATTGCAAATATGATTACATGTTTATAAAAGACTGTCCTTACATACTCYAATAAAATTGAAAAGTAGCAAAGCTGAGAAGTAACTGATGGTGTTATAAATACTTGTAGTTCAACAAAACAGATAATGAAGTAGACAGGTCCAGGGATGTCTGAAAGGTGTCAATATTTTAAGGACTTAAAGGATAGTAATACAGAGTAGTAAAGACACTAAAATCGGTCAAAACATTCAGTGGAAAACTTAGTTCCTACAGGTATAAAATAGCTTTGACAATGCATGAATAAAACTTGTATTTAGTGGATGAGCTTCAAGTGATTCAAACAYTGCATTGGTACAAATGGTCTGGCCAGTGTTTTCATAGGTTTTTGTTTCTTATCTGACCTCTTGCTATAGATTTAAGAATAATAAGGAAATACGGAAAGAAGTATCAAGCCTTCTGTTTGATAAATCATAATGCTTACATAAAAAACAGAGGTTACAAAACYAAAGAAAATATGCTTGGATGTTACTTTTGGTGTCCATATTAAATGCCATGTGACACTTTAATTAAATATATAGAATCTCTGGAATAAGTCAGACTAATTTCAGTGTTGTAAATTCATATCTAATATTCTGTAGTCTTATGTCAATACATAAATAAAAAACAACTCATTGTGCATCTGTCGGGTAGGTAAGTATTAACTTATTTTTGTGGAAAAGTTCCCATAAAGAGGTTAGGAAACCCAGTTGTTAAGCAGGTGAACTACTTGTGTTATGTTTTTGGTTAGATACAAATGTTTTATTCTACCTATTAAAAGATTCCCCCCCACACCCCTCCCAAGGTTGCTTCTTCCTGTAGGATGTAATGAATTCCTACTGGAGGAATTTCCTCCTATAAGGAGGATCTAGGTTGCTGAATAAAGCAAGATTTCATCCAGGAGAGATTTTACGTAGAGTTAAGAGCATAAAGAAACTATTCAAAAAAATAGATCAGTAGATCTTAATAAAGTATGAGAATGAAGTTCTGAAACGTTTTATTACAGACTGTATGGAGGCTGTTTTAAAAAAACAATACTGCACAGAAATATTTGCAGTTAATAACTTGTTAACTTACCTTGCATGAATCTGTGGACATACAATTTATCATGTTCCTTATATTTTTGTATTCATAAGTAGTTGAAAATGGCATGTCTCAAAATTGTTTTTAATTGTCCTGGAAAGCAGTCACAGAAATTTTTCTCCAAATATTTGTCAGGTCTCTTTTATGCTGCCATCTTACTACAGTACTTCTCTGAGAGCATGAATTTAAATGCTCATTGAATCAACTCTTAGTCTTTTCAGAGGGAAAATGTGGTTTTCCAGATATGCTGAAGTCATCTAGTTGTTTCAGCRCATGCAGCATGAACTGTATGAAAATCCTTGAAACAATAAGAATGCAGATAAATTCTTTTTTTTTCCTTAAGGAAAAAAATGATAAGTAACACATCAGAAACTTCTGATCTTGATGGTGGTTCATGTTTGATCTTTTTCTAGATCTGTTAAGCTTTGATGACTTAATAGCTACCTCAGAAAATCTCTCACACCCTACTGCAAGCAGACCCAAGATGTGTGGCAGGAGGCTGCCTACACGTTTCGGTGGCAGTCATTCTGTGAGTATATTGGCTGTATTTTTCCAGAGGTAAACTAAGAACCACCTTCCCTGGAAAGAGGGTTGCACTGAGAAACGGTCTTCTGAACCGTTTACCTGAGAGTGAAATGCAAGATGCTGAAGAGGTTCATTTCCTATAGATCTTGTCTGTAGGAATTTTCATTCACAAATCAGAGGAGTGTATGTAAGAGAATGAAGACAATTGAACTACAGCGGAAGGAGTCCACTTTCTCTTCTGTGAGGTTTTGCTGTGAATCCTCAGCTCTTCCAGAAGCGCTGATGATGAAATGCCTTGCAAGCATACCAATACATAGTCTTTACCCCTAACAGAGTTGTCACTTAATGTTGATGTTAAGTTKGATGCACGATCTCGCGTGCTAAGACATGAGATCATCAGACCATGAAAACAAGGTTTCAGTCCTTGAAATTGAATAAATATCTTCTTAACGTTTTATAGTTTAATCAYGCCAGTTACCATCTACTATTATTGCTTATTAATGTATGTGTGTTATGAAAGTACCTACAGGCTTCCAACAGCATCAAGGACTCATTCTGTTAAATAATGCAGAAATGCTTACAAATGCTGTCCAAAATTCCTTTGTGTGATTTAAATTCTGTTGAATGAATATTGCAGGAGAATTAAGATTTTGAGTGGAAGGGAAAGAAAGTCACAGTAGTCTAGGAATTTAAGGTTTTTTTTCATCACACCTTAGAAACGTGCAACAGTTCTTGTTTTTTCTCTCATGAAAATGTTTTTGTTTTGTGTGAATGTTTTATTTACCAGCCAAGTCAAAATGCGAGTCCAGAAAAAATTTTGAAGGTGCAGAAAGAAGAAGAAGAAAGTGCCAAACCAAAGCCATTCGAAACAAAAAAGGTATGATACCAGAGAAGCTAGAGATGTACCAGGCAGCTAGTTATTCTGTTCCTCTTGCTTGTATTTACAGTATGGAYTGATGCAACCATCTAAATGCAAATGATTGTATTTAAATGCAAGTGAGCCATGTCAGTTAATATAAAGCTTCTGATGAGAATTCTGATATTGAGTGGCATGAAACTGTTACCATTTCCACATAAGCTTCGTGTCTGCCTAGCCTTTAGTCTTCCTACATGTAGAACAAATGAGCAGATCAGAAGAGTGTGCAAAAGATTGCTTGTAGTGAACTAAGGGGCTCCATTAAATCATGGCTTTTTAAAATGTAGAGAACTGCAATGCAAGTAGGGGTTTTTTGTTTGTTTGTTGTGTCTAGTATTTCCATGAGGTTCCTGCATAGGGCATAACTATTTTATATACTACAGTAGTCCATTTGAACTAGATAGTCCTTTTKTACCATTCCTATATTTTAATTTGGGTGGAAAATTAAGGAAAATTTTGTGCATGTAACTAAATGCTAATAGCTAACGTGTATATGCAAGATGATCCACATTCCAGTACAACTTGTACACTCTAAGTGTTCAGTTTGTAAAGATTTCACTTAGCTTTCTACTGATTTATTTTTTCAGCCATCTGTATTCACTCCGCCACTTCCATCTTCATCTCAGAGACAAAACTCTGTTATACTCAGCTTTTCTCCTGGAGAAACTAAACTTAAAGGAGAAACAGATGATGGAAAAACTTCTGTGGAAGAGCTCAGGACTCAGATTAATGAATTGATGAGTTTAGTAGAGGCACTGAAAAAAGAACATGGGTAAATATTTTCCTTCTCAATCTGCAAATGAATATATATTAACATTTTCTAAATAAGCTTAATTCCAAAATTCTTTTTAAAGATAAAGCTATTCTATATTAATATATTTTTATTAATTCAGTGCTGCTTTCTGTAGAAGCTGATCCAAGTAGGTGTCCTAAATGTGTACTGATTTGATGCCGAAGTATTTTTTGAATTTGTACACAATTTTTTCCTTCCTACCTTGTACTCCTTCATTCGTTACTGCTTGCTGGAAATATTGCTTAAACACTTTTACTTTTCCTTACAGTAAAAGTAATATCACTTTTATGATATTTAGCATAAGTTCATGTGCTACCTTTGCTTGCGTAATAACTGTGCATAAATAAATGTAGCATCAACATCACTGGTAGTAAGCAACAGATTACTGTGCTGTTTAAATTGATGATCATGGTGTCCCCATCGTCTGTGCATGTGTGCGTAGAGGTGTGTTTAGAGGAGGACGTGGAAGAAAGAAATCTAATTGGTGTTTGAACAAGTGCCACAAAGACCAATACTCAGGAAACTCTATTTTTAGTTTTACAGCACAGACATTCATTTTGGTACATAAGTATATACGTATAAATGTTTGTATGTATATGCAAGCATATAAACAATGCCTTGTGCTAACCAAATCAGGCTTTAGAATGACCTCCAGAGAGGTTATAAAGCATCTTCGTCAGCTGGTCTCTAAAGCAAACTACTAACCAAGGAGTCCCACAGATTAATGCATTAGTTTATCAGCTACATGATGATAACTCTTTGCACTCTCTTATCTGGACCCAGTTATGGAATACAGCACGTTCTAGGAACTTTTTGCCCAAAATGTTCCATTTGGGAATGCCGTATTTTGAAACCATTACCATAATGGCTGCTTGTGGCCTGATTTCAGGTCTGTCCAAAAAAGGTTAAATTTGAATATAGCTTTCAGCCCAGCAATGTGTTTCTTGTACACCTTCAATTTGTCAAAGTAAGATTCTTATAATTCAAAATGCAAGTCTGTGATATAAAAGAGAAACTGTTTTATGGATTTTTTTTTTAAAGCATTCTTTACAGAATAATTAGATGAATTATCTAAAGTTTGGATCCAGATTTGAACATGCAGAAAATTCCAGGTCATTTCAGTTCAACCTCCTTTCTTAAAGTAAAATAGCTGTAAAAATGCTTTTTAATTAGCCTGCTTAATATCGCAATCAAAAGTTAAAGATAACYGCATGGTGATCAGTGAGAGGTGTTCAGATTTGGTGAAAGCCTCCAGTCAAAATCATTTGAGAAACAGTTCATGTAACTATAAATAAAGGCTTATTTATAAGGTGTAGCTTCAAACCTTTGCTATGTGAATTCCTCTCGTAAAATTTGAACAGGGCTTCCAGGGTTCAATAACATGAAAACTTTTATCTAATTTATGTTGTATTTCTGCTCTCTTAACAATTGTTAGGAAAGAACTGGAAAAACTAAAGAAGGATTTGGAAGAAGAGAAGGTGATGCGAAGTAATCTGGAGGTAATACTAGTTTATATATATATATAAATATATATATACATATACATATACACACACACACACACACACACACACACACGATTTTATATAATACATATAATGTAAAATTGTGTATGTAAAAAATCTATATAAAATGCATGTACAGTGTTCTAGAATTCGATACCTTTGTTTATTTGGAAAATAGTTATTAACAATGTATATGGGTGTTGGAGTGAGAGTTCAGTCTAATGGCACTAGATTCTGTTCTGTGCTAGAAATATACCACAACTGAATATGCTCCAAGAGAATAGATAAAATTTGTCCTTCAACTTTTACAAAAGCAAAATATTAGTTTATATACAGGTGGTCCAAAAAAATCAGGGAATTTATCAACTTTTTTTCTTAATTTTGGATGAACTATTTAAGTATTAAGAGGATAGTTCAAACTAATTCAAAGAGGGTGCAGTGTTTTTAGTGATGTATGTGCAAAGAGTAGAATGTATCTGAAGAGCAAGTCTCCTTACGAATGAACCCCATGCCCCTCAGATTCTTCTTTTAGTGTATCTCTATAGCAAACAATGAAGTTATGTTAAGTATGCACTGAGAATGAAGAAAAAATAAATTTCATGTGTCTTACAAATCCATTTGAAGAGATCAAATTAAGCATGGCACAATATTTTGCATGAAGCCTACTTTAGGAAGCTAGTCTGAGATGATACATCATTGTGCAGAACACGTTAAGTAAGCTGAAAAACAGCTTTGTTAAGTCGTTACCTTATTCAGAATGAGTTTATCCAGTAAGATGTATCAGAAATATAGGTGAATTTTTGATTATTTTAAACCCTTGGTTTAAATATAATATACTATAACAATACAGTAGTATGAACTGTAAATATTGAGTTTTTGAAGTTTATAATTTTGGTGAAAGCTTTGAAGACTTTAGGTTATTGCTACCTAAATACCAACCTTTTTCTTAATATCTGTTTTTCAGCTTGAAATAGAAAAATTGAAGAAAGCAGTGATGTCTACATGAGACAGCGATGGACTCCATGTCATTAACTTGCCAGGAATTCAAAGCTGAACACAAGTAGAACTGATTTTCTTATTTCATAATAATGGAAGCTGGTGTTCTACAGTCTTAAAATATATAGTAAAAAGGAATATAGTCTTTTATTCAGAGAGATAAAACAATGGTGTAATTTTTTTGCCAATATAAAAGAGGCCTTATTTCTTACTGTGCTGGAATTGCAGACCTTTATTTTTTGGTTTGCTTGAAAATACTACTGAGTCTGTATAAAAAGCAGAGGGAATTCTTAATAGATTTTTATTGAATACCTGTAGCTTAATTTTTAAAGAGATCTATACTATAAATAGCGTGATCTATCTTTACAAGTAATCTGTAACATAGTCTACTGGGAGGAATGGAATAGCCGTATAGTAATTCAGTCACTACTTTTCCCCTACGTGCAAAAGGGAATATATGATATTTGTATATTTTTTTAATTTTGGCAGTCCTATCCAGGGTGTTATGCTGTTGTGCCTGTCTGCAGTGAGAATATTAATAATATGCTGTTTATAAGTTGAGTAATGAGATAGGAATTCATTAATGCAATGAAGCAGATGAAACACCTATGCATCATAATAAGAACGAATGATCTAGTCAGAATAGTTTAACAGAACACTTTGTCACTTGCACTATTGGATTAAAAAGGGATTTGGGACTGAATCATGAAGTTACAACGGAATTAACTTTTAAAATCACAAAATGCAAGAAATATAGAAACAAGGCTAGAATCCATTCTTAACTCAACCTGTTGTGCCTAGAATATTACAGTACACAAAGGGAAAAGTAAACTTTAACTCTCAATTTCTGTGCTTCTGTGTATCTAAAATGAATTAATCAGTCTTTTTAGTGGTTAAATTTACATCTTGATCTGTTTTTACACGAGTCAGTTTTTGTTAATAATATGGCTCCAAATAAATCCTTTGTGACTCTGATACTCTGAAGGTCTCAATATGTATATATTTATGCCATAAACTTTCTCTGTATGTTGTGTACCTCTAAATTTAATAACATCTTTCTGTTTTAATGATTGATTAGAACAGTTGCTTGGATGGCATTGTGTTGGCATCCAAGACTGTCTTTCATATATTCTTTATGGAAAGCAGTTGAAGTCTTGTGGATTGCCATTATCTTTAACCCCTGAGATCAACACAGTGCACAAGAATAATACACAGATAACATACAAAGTGATGGGAGAAGAAATTCCTTTTATTGCTGTGTTTAACTGATAAAGAATTACAGAACATACAGCTTTAGAAAGCCAGTCAAATGCATTGCTTCAGTTAGCAACAACCTTGCCTCCTTTTGGTCTAGCAAAACTTAAATGGCAAAAGAGTGCCACACAGGTTGACAAGTCCATTGGTGAGAGAAATAATTGTTTCTATTCATGGGAATAGCCATAAATATAGTAATTATTTAGTATGTCACTTAAGCAAGTGACATGAAAGTGTTATTCTTCAGAGTATGCTTTTTCTACAACTGATACATCATAAAAAGCAAACATCAAAAAGTCAATTGGAAGATGCCCGTCAGTGGCTGATTTACATTTTTAATAAAAATTGAATAATATACTGTGCAGGTATTAAGTTATGTTTGCTAGTCACATCATAAGCTGATTCTGTATGAATGCTTTTAACTTCTAATTGCATAGATGCATCACAATTGAAGACTTCAGTCAAATCTTTATATTGAGGAATAATGTGTGGCAGTAGTACTTCTGCCAGACACTAAACTTTTATTTAGAATTCTTACCTCTAAGTCAGATAATGAAAAGCAAGAATTGAGCCTAATGGAATAGAAAATTTTGTTATACAAGCCATCCACTGTGATCAGAGCATAAAACAAATCTTGTAACAGTTGACTCTACAGAAATTGTGTGTCTGCATTTATGCTTGTAGCAGACAAGCAGAAGAAGACAATCAGTTGAAACCACAAATGAAAGGTGTTAATTATTTAATGGCCTTTGTTCGCTATAGCAATAAATGACCCAAGTGCAATGACTTGATTTAATAAAATCCTCTTTTAAAAGTCGCTGCTATGAATATTTTTAGCCATAAGGAAGTTGCCCTGATACATGTCTGTCTTGTCTTCAGCTAGTGTTATGGACTGGAGTGGAGGGAAAGAGAGTAATGGTTTTGAAGACATTCCACAGTACAAGTTCCTAAAAGCAGTATGCTTCACTGACTTGTTTACCGGTGCTGTAAAATGATGCATGCTACCCAAACCCAGCAAATAAAATAAGTTTAAAACCTGTTAAAATGTCTGCTCACTTATGTTCAGGAGTATTTTTTTTAATGTCATTAAATTCTTTGCAGCAGAAGTTTGAAAAAGAAGCAGTGTGTATTATTCATATAGCCCTCCTTGAGGCTTTCAGATTTGAATTTACTCACTGGAATACTGTGGTTTCTGACTGTCAGGAGAACTAATCAAACAGTTGAAAAGCCTCGGGTTTTTCTTTACGTCTAGCAAGTGTGACTGGGAGTCTTAACTTCTCAGTAACTCCTGTTCCTTTCCTTTTTCATTTTTGTTARTCTGAACTGAACTGACTTTTCTGTGCATCTTCAGAACTTCTTTGGATACCTGTTGCCACTCGGAAACGTGGATGAATACTGGTTTGTTTACGTACACAGAATTTGTGCCTAGGATCTGTCTCATCTGGGGCTACAAACTGAACAGATCTTTTGAGCCTAAATGTTTTGGGGCTTGACAAACCAGCTTTCTAAAGATGAAATTTTTCCTCAGGGGGAATTTTCTAAACAGTTCAAATGACAGCATGTTTGAATCACTTAAATATATAGTAAAGGATAATCTGTGTCTGAGGAGCTTGGAGTCTAAAGACTAATGTATGTTTAAAAGGTGTAGAATGGATGAGGAAAAAGGCAAACAAGGGCAGGACAATGGACAGGCATTTTCAAACTACAAGCTTTTTTATTCAGTTTTCAGAACATTCTTTAAAAAACTTTTGTTTGAATACTAATTACAGTTTTGGAAAAATGTACAGGTGTGTTTATACTTTCTTTTATTTAAACGATCAACACTAAGATAATATTTTTCRTTAATGTTGCTTTAGGGGAATGAAATTTCTGATGATGTGTTGCAGGGTTTGACTTTGAGTTGTTTAGCAAAGTATTTGTTGAACTTTTAAACACCTTGTATTCATTAAAGTCATATTTTAACGGAAGTCTCTTAACTCTTTCAAAGGGAAATGGTAAAATCTGTTTTTCACAGCTACCTTACTTTTGACTGTTATTAAAGTTCTCTAAGAAGTTACTGACTGATGGCTGTTTGCTTTCTCAGAGCCCTGTCAAAGCAGCTGCTTGTACATCTTGGGGCAATTGGATTTCACAAGTGCTGAAAAGACAAAACCGCTCCCTTTTGGGTGCTTAGGCATATAACTCCCATCTTTAAAAATGCAAACAGCCTTGAGAAACTTGTGAAGCATGAGACTGATGCTGCTGCGTTCATGGGAGCCGACAACTTGTTTGTGAGAAATCATGGTTTGAGTAGCCTACTAAGCCCCAGAGAATTCAGGTTTATACTCCTTCCTTTCTAGGAGAAGCATGTGTGTGTCTGTTTGAGTGTATGCCAGCCTTTGCGTCCTTCAAGGAACATTGCTTAGGTTGAGAGGGTGCTTGAGGATTGAGTGGTATTCACTCTTGGCATCATAGCAAAGGTTCTGAATATGTGTGGAGGCACACCTCCAGGTGCCTTAAAAAAAGTCTTTGGAAGCAGATGTCCCTACCTTGACGTGGTCTGGTCTTTGGCCTTTACTTCTGACTTAAAGGAGTGCTAAGGTGCCACCTTTTTATTCATCTCTACCTGGTATTGTATCAAGGGCAAGTCATTTACCCTCCCCAGCCCTGTTCTCTTATCTGCATCTAATAGTGCTTGACTTAATTCCTACTTGATACCAATGTCAGGTGCAAGGCTGGTTATATCAAAAATGAACAGTAAATAATACCTAATTTTAGGCCAAAACTGGAGACCTACCTTGTGGCTGAGGACTGACTTAAGATATGGTAGCACAAAAAACATCAGTCCAAGAAACCTTGTAAGCTCATGACAAACACATTGTAGGATTGTGGAAAAAAATTAGCGTGACCGGAATTCTTCTAATATGGTCCTGTGAGTGGAAAGGACAGTAGGAATTGCTTTTTTGATATGATAAACTACTTGCTGCAAATTACTGATTATCGGAAATCCTCAGAAAATTAAGAATGGTTGTGAGCCAATATCAAGAGAGACAACATTGAATGTGGCACATGGTTCAACCTGCAAGCTCTAGCCCCCTTTCTGTGGATGTAGCCCATAAGGAAAAGATTGTAATTTGCTAGCTGAGCTGTTTAGGTGCATAGAGGACAAGATACCATCAGTAGTGTCATTTTTGATTTATGTAGGTGAATGCATTAACCTGACCAAACATTGATCACAATTCTTTTTTTTCTCCAAAGTCTAGATGATCTCTTAAATACAGAAGAGCAGAAATACCTTTTCTCCTAGTGGAGGAGGTACAAACCACATAGGAGTCCACATAAATGAATCATGCCTGGCAAAGGTGGCAGTCTGGCAGTCTTGTAGGTGTGTTTGCAACTTGTTTTGTCAATTTACTATGCAATACCTTTATCGTCACCTGAAGATTCCTCAGTGCTAATCCAGTCAGACAAGAAAAAAGCAGGCTGATGCCCAAGGTGTTTCCTTCTGGGAAAACTCTAAATAAATCAGCACAACCAATACTGGATGAGACCATGAGAGTGAGACCAGAGAAAGATGGCAGCAGATGAACAGTTAGACACTCATCTGTGGTATCTTGGGGATCTCTGACTGTATTAATATTGCTTATGGTAGAACCCAGGCTTCTAGAAACGGTGAGTACCATAACAAAACTGCATTTTTCAGAACTGTTTGAAAAAGATCAGCATGGGAATTGAAGGAAACTGTGAAATTGGTTTGTTTGCAATCTAAAATAAATCTAATTGGACTATATTTATTTTGCATTTATTTCCTTATTTTTATATTCCCTTCTATATCTATGGAAATAATTAGACATGTTAATTATCCTCTGATCTTTTTGCTTGTAGTTTTGTAAYTGGTCTCTAATCACAGTGTCATCTCTTCTAAGAAAATCCAAACTCCCTGTAGCTAATATTATTCTAAAGATCACTTTCTCCTCACAAAACTTGCTTTATTTAAATTCACATTTTCCAAATGTGAGCCATTTAGAAATATAACTAATACCACTCAAGCTTCTGTATAATTAAGAGCTTTAACTTCTATCCTGAAATGACCATACTAGTGTGGAGAACTCTTAAGGCTCCTGCTACAAAATTTTAACTTAACTATGTAGCAGATCACAAACCATTGTAATTTTATCACTTAAATTGTTTACTGTTAAACTGTCTGGGTTTTAAGTTAACCATACAGCCATTCAAGTCATAAAAGTAATAAACTAGTTTCTGTAACAAAGGATTTAATAATAACGATAATGAAGTTAAATACACCCTTGCAAGTCTGCAAGTTTTCAGGGAAACATTTATTTGTATAAAGTAGAGGAATATGACAAACCCAATGTGAAGTTTTTTGTTTTGCACAGCACGCACTTGTAATTTCCATGCAAGATACCTTTTCCCATAAATTTCACTCTATTTGGTCTTCCAGGGTAGTCGTGAGGGGAAAATTGTAACACCAGGTGATGGAGAGACCTTGGCTCTGCCAATCTGAGGGTGTAATTTCCACAGGTGTTGCTCCTTGGGCTGAGTCCTCCAGTTGCTGTGATTACTCTGGATCCCACTGCCTTGCAGTACATCCTTTCAGAAGTTGAGAGCCAAGAAAATGTGCTTGAGGATTGAGGGGAGGAGGGATGATTTTTAGGATTCAATTGCACTTCAATTTTAAACCAACAGAAGTCAGCAGAATAAGGACTTTGAATTTAAAGCTATGTTACAGTAACCAGTTTATAAATTACTTTTTAAATAAATGATCAGTTCACCTTTTACTGTTTTAAGAAGAGGTTCTTTCCTCTCCCCTAACCATTATCCCACCCAGCTACCCATTCCCCTTCCTCCTCTTGAGACCTTTGCCYCCCTGGGATGCCATAGCTAAATTAAATTAGTTGGTGAAGGAGGATCAGCAGCTGGTGACAACCTCCTGAGCTGGGTAGGAGATACCAGGGGGAATGGAAGTATTCTCCGAGTGG
This sequence comes from Apteryx rowi, assembly GCF_003343035.1. Taxonomy (NCBI): domain Eukaryota; kingdom Metazoa; phylum Chordata; class Aves; order Apterygiformes; family Apterygidae; genus Apteryx; species Apteryx rowi. The sequence continues at coordinate 1,456,325 of NW_020447830.1, forward strand.
CAAGTCCCTTCCACATGAAAGGTTTTTGGCAGCTCGGCTGCTTGCATGCCTCTGCCCTGATGGGGCAGAAACCTCTGGAAGAGAGCAGAGTAGGAATAACATTTTTACTGCTTTTTAAAAAGGARGCAAAAATAATAACCTAGTACTTCTGCCACTGCCCTTCAAATATAATTCCCAGCAAAGATGGATGAATGGAGGTGCAAGCTGTCCTTCATCCAGAGGACAATTTCCCCAAAGGATGTGTCAATTTGCTATAATTTCCAATTGTGGCACCTTGAATTAAGAACTCAGCTGCTCCTTACAGACCTTTCTCAAACAAACATGCAGTGCCTGAGGTTGGACCAGGAGATCACTGTGTCTGATACCCTGTTTTCTCACTGTGTGTTTCTGTTAATGGCATCAGATGGTTTATCTGCTCCATCTGAAGTACCATAATTTGGGGGGAAGGGGAAGAGGGGCAGGGAGAGAGAGAGGAATAGGTGTGTATACGTTCACATGGGCTCATGTCAATATATGCGTGTTCTTTCCTTAAAGTGACTGAGTTGCTGCTGCATTGCTTGTTTTGCCTTAAGTGTGTATTGCTGCCTAGTGGTTATTTCAGTGTGTTCTTACAGTGGTGAGACTCTGGGTAGTTTCATGATGAGTCAAGCAATGYAACTAAACCAGATTAATGTTTCACTGGTAGATGGGTCATTATCTAAATAGGTCTTATGTACCTGGACCTATCCCAGATTTTTACCTTGCTTAAAGATAACAGCCCTGGGTGGAGTTACATCAGTGATTAAATATAAAATGAATATGTATTACTAATGATGAAACACAATGAACTCAAGGATTCCCAGGTGTGAAATAGAATTAGGGCTGAGAATAAGCGATAAATATTTAAATATTTAAAATTTAAATCAGAAGAGAAGTCAGTACAGTTCTTACCTGAAATCTGTAGGTATTTCCTGGCTACATCTTGTACTCTTCTAGTTCTCTTATCATTATCAATTTTATTTCCTTAGAAGAGCTGATGGTCACTAGCTTTAAAATCAGGAAGCCTTTTTACTAAAATTAGCAGCTGTGTGTCTTGCCCTTTGATGCCATCAGAGGGTTAGAATTTGGAATATCCTGAATACAAGAATACCTCTGTGTTCCATCAATGCAGGACTCCTATTTGAACATCCTCTGTGCTAATCGATACTTACCTTGAAGAAATGTGAGTGGCTCCTAYTAAAACCCTGATGTGAGTAGCCTTGTTGTGTGTGTACCTCCCGAAATCCAGCTGTTATCCTCCTTTGTTATCTTGCATTTGTCTCCTGCTTTAGTATTTTAGCTCACACATCTTATGTATTTTATTTTTTTAGATCATGGCTTAATCTGCTAAAACATCCCGTGATTAAAGGTCAGTGTCTCCTCTCTGTCAAATCTGCAGCAGCTGTCGCTTTTGCCCTTGTAGCTGACTCTGGGCATGTATGGCATCTGCTAATAATCAGATTTTATGCAACACATTACTTTTCCTCGTTTCCTTTCCTGGATTATCTCCCCCCCCAAGCTTGTATGCCTGTAACAAGCTGCGTCTCAGGGTAATAAGCTTTTACCAAGAACCGTAAGAAATGCTGGGGGAGGCAGAGGCCTGAATTCTCCTGCAGGGCAAATGACGCGCGACTTCGGTCTGATCCTGGTTTCRTGGATGTAATCACGGGGATGGGAAAGGCTGGGCGTTCCCGCAGGTCAGCAGGCGGCAGYGCGGCTGCCTGCAACCTCCGCATGATTTGGGTTGCGCTGGATCAAAGCTGGCCGCGGCGAGCGGAAAGGGCCTTCCTTCGGCAGCGTCCGGGTGGCACCTGCTGGCGGCCGTGTCCGCACGCGATCGTTTTAATTTGATATCCGAGCCTCGAGGGCCCGAGCTTTCCGGCTATCCTGCGTGGCAGTTCGCATCGGTGACTGCCTGAGGGGAGCCACAGAGTTGGACGCTGCGCAGAAAAGGCCCCGTTAAATCACTTCCAAAGGGGCCCACGGGCTGAAGTGTTTTAATAAGCTCTTCACGTCACAGTTTACAGTAAACTGTTAGTGTGGCAGCTTCCAGTGTTGACCAAACTTATTTAAGGAAAGGCTCACAACTCATTTGTATTTGTCAGTAAGAAACTAATACGTGTTAAATGTCTGAAAACCACCCTGTGAGCCCGGTAAGGACAGTCTTTGGGACGGGTTTAGCTGCTGTCTTACTAGCGACTGGATTCTGGTCAAAAGTGCCAACAGAGGTGTCATCTTGTTTAACGCACCTGTCTTCCAGGAGGAAAGCAGTAGGTGCGCGGCAATGGCTCGGAGGCTAGTCCAGTGCCTGGTCCTTTGGGCTGTGCGGTCCCTCCTGGCCGAGTCGCGCGGCGCTGCCGGGGTGAGTCAGCAAACGAAGCCGGGACGCCGAACCCTGCAAACCACAAAGCACCGGCGGGTGCTCTGCTGTCTGGCACAGAAGTCTGCAACGCTTAATCTGGTGGGAGAAGAGAAAGCACTGACTCACCCTGGTTTATTCAGAATTGTCTCTCTCACTAAGGGCTAGGTGTTGCAATGGCTTGGACAGCTCTGCTGGTAAAAGTGGRCTTTCAGGGTGGAAAAACCCTGCTTGCAGGGAGAGGATTGGGCAGATCAAGAAGTCTGGGAGGACAGCAGGGACTGAGGAGAAAATACTTCCAAGCACACCAACTGACCTAACTCTTGGAGTGTTAGAAATTCAGCCTACACTACCAAGCAATAACAATGTGGTTTCAAAGGCATCATATAGCTAAGCTTTATTGCAGACTAACACGGTTTGACTGGCAAGAGTCAATCCTCAGCCTGTCTGGTGGTAGATGATAAATCATTTGATGAAGCAGTGAAAGCCAGGTCCGATCAGCCATCCTAGAAGGAATCTGGCTGTCCTATATACCCTCCCAGCAACTGGCCCTGCCTGCAGTACCCCCAGCTCAGTGAGTTGTTTTCCAGTCAAAAGAGGAGCAAAGCAACTGTTGATATTCTATACCACTGTAGTTTTATCTTCTGGCAAAAGACACAAACAAATCCTTATGCATCAACATAAGAATACTTGAGAGCTTAAGCCTAATACAGGCTTTTTGACTTTGCTGCTATGGTGGCATGTGCTATTCAGTCCACTAGTTCCCCTTGAAATTGCTTTCCTAGTTTGTGCCAAGAAGTCCTCTTTTTTTCTTTTTCTTCATTTTTAACATTCAGTGTACACATTCTACTTTTCCTTATTTTTCAGGTTCTCAGTAAAGAATCAAAGGCTGGTAATCAACAAGGTACAGTGAGTAGTTCAGTGTCTTATTTTTTTTGAAGTGTTATCTGTGGTTGATACTCACCCCTATGGACCATGGTATTCTGTCATATACCTTAGAACAATACCTGCTTGATTTATTTTCCAGATGGGTGTGTAAGCCTCATTCCCTGCAAAGATAACAGAGATGTTTGTGTTCAGCCTTGTTCTCCTTCCTTCCATGGGGAGACGAGCTTTGTCTGCAAAGACAAAAAGTGGCAAATGTTCACAGATGCTTGTGCGAATCTGGATATTCAGTCACTTTTTCAGGTGATGTAACTGCTATGCATCTACTTCAGCAATGGTCATAACTTCTTGCAAAGGCCCTTTCACCCACATATCCTTTAAATCTTGAGCAAAGGGAAAAAGATGGGATCCTAGGATACTTGTCACCGTGGTAACATGCTTTGACTTCATCTTAAATGAAGTGATGGTAAATGAGTTGGTACCTGGGAGATTCCTGTGTGGAAACAATTCAGAAATGAAGTTGCCTTATTCACTTTGGCTAAAGTCCTTTGCGTTTGTAAGCCAAGATGATGATATACTTGGGTGAACCTGAGAAACCAGCAAGACAAATGTGTGTAATAATTAGATGATTTGTGGTAAATTCCCTGTAAAATAAAGAACTTTTTTGAGGTCATTTCAAGGATAACACATTAGTTCTTGTTACACCTTCCTTCATGTGTGTTGTGCAGGCAAGGCATTCTTTGTAGTTGATAAATAGCTCTTGATCTTGGGTTTCAGGCCTTCCAGCACATTCATTGCACACCCCAGCGTTGTAGCAGTAGCCCCATAATCTCATTCTGTTTGTTAATTCTCTCAATTTATTTTCCTCCCTCCAGAGAATCTCTGAACATGGACCCTTTCTGAACCCTGAAGAACACGTTAGTTTTGCTGGAGGACACCTCCCTTTTGTGGGGAAAGGAAGCCCAATGAAGCCTGGAGATGGAGCAAAATATTCTGGTGCTGATGACCATGGGAATGAGAACTGCCAAGCTGATTTTTCATGCATTATTCCAGATATCTTGTCTTCACCAGCTATTCCAGGAAATATTGCTGATATAGTGGACTTGCTAAAGCAGATCTCCCGGGAGTTATCAGGGAAAGTCAGTAGGGGAAAAATGCAGGTATTTCCTTTTATGGGCTTCAAGAGGATGTTTCCAAGCTTGACAGAGCATCCATACAGTGTTTCTTTCTTATAGACATTATCCAATGAAGTGCTGACTGCAAGTTACAGAGAGATGACCTGGAAATAGTTTCCAAAGAGGGCCATTTTTTGTAGTCAGAAAATGTGACCTACTCATGTATGGTGGAAATCCTCAGCTTCAGCTAGAGTTGGAATTTGCTTTCTTTAAAAATAAAAGGTTGCACCAGCTGCTGTAAACATGGGAGACCAGTACAGGGAAGAATTTATTTTTAAAGTATAACATTGTAGAGAAGGCAGCCTTGGAGATGTTGAAGTAGTACCACGCCTATGTTGTCATGTGTTGTGTGATGAAAACAGAAATCCCTCCCTGGTGAGCTCAGAAAGCAGAGAGGTGGGGGAAGAAATGTAGGGAGGGGGAAATGAGCAGAGTTGCCAAATGGGTCAGACTATGAAATAGAATTTAAGTGTCCTGACTTTTGCTTTATACTATTTATACTAAGCATCTTTTGAGCATGATGTGAAGAGGGAAGGAAAATTCTGGCAGTGACTCACCTCAATGAGATGTTTGGGTGTGGCTGGCATAGGTCATGGGAACCTGTGCTTACTGTAAAGGGAACACACCCCTTTGAAAAAAAAACACTCTTTAAATTAAATGAGCCTTTCTGGAGACTCTGCCACTGAATTACTACAACTTGTTTCATTTAACATTGAAAATGACTTATTTTTTCTTGTCTGTTTCAGAGTTACAGCAGAATAGCAAACCATGTTCTCAATAGCTCCATCGTTTCCAGCTGGGCCTTTGTAAGGGATAGGAATGCTAGTTCAGTATTACTGGACTCGGTGAACTTATTTGCTGGAAAACTTCTTCTAACAAATGGGTCAGAAAGTGTACAGGAACAATTTATTTCTACAAAAGGCTACAGCATACATAAAAATACTGCAGGGAAAAGCTTTGATTTTTCTATGGAGTTCAACTCAGACAATATCACTGGGCATGTGTTCATTCCAGAAGAAGAACTTCTGAAGCTATCTAAAACTTCCAAAGCCATCAGCATCGCATTTCCAACTCTTGGGGCCATTATAGAAACCAGCCATTTGGACCCTGTTTTTGTGAATGGAATGGTTTTATCAGTGGCTCTGCCAGAAGAACTTCAGCATATTTTGCTTACCTTTGAAAAGATCAATAAACTGGAAAGTGTCAAAGCTCAGTGTGTTGGGTGGCACTCTGCTGAAAGGAGATGGGATGACAGAGCGTGCCAGATTAAGTCAGATGACGTCAGCAGTGTTGTTTGCTTCTGCAAGTATCACCGCCAGACGTTCAAATCCTTCTCCATTCTTATGTCACCCGCCAAGTTACGAAGTGCAGTGCTGGATTACATTACGTGTGTGGGGTTAGGCCTCTCAATTTTCAGCTTGGCTCTGTGCCTTACCATTGAGATTGTTGTCTGGCATCACGTTACAAAAACTGAAATAACTTACATGCGCCATTTTTGTTTAGTGAACATAGCTACATCGCTTCTCATTGCTGACATTCTGTTCATTTTAGCAGCTATTGTGCATGATACAGCCCGAAACTACCAGCTGTGTGTAGCTGCCACTTTTTTTCTTCACTTTTTCTATCTTGCCTTGTTTTTTTGGATGTTTAGCCTGGGCCTCCTTATTCTCTATGGATTGTTATTAGTTTTTTTTAAGATAACAAGATCTGTGTTCATAGCTACAGCATTCTCTATTGGATATGGATGTCCTTTAGTCATATCTGTCCTCACTGTTGCTGTTACTGAACCAAGGAATGGGTATTTAAGGGCTGAAGCCTGCTGGCTCAATTGGTATGAGACCAAAGCCCTGTTGGCCTTCGTTGTACCTGCTCTGAGTATTGTTGCTGTGAATCTGATGGTGGTGTTGGTGGTTGTGGTGAAGACAGGAAGGTCCTCTGTCGGAGAAGGTTGCAGGTCACGAGATTTGAGCAACATGATCCGAATCAGCAAAAACGTTGCCCTCCTGACGCCTGTTTTAGGCCTCACCTGGGGGTTTGGATTAGCGACGACTGTTGATAAAAGCTCTCTCGCGTTCCATGTTACATTTGCACTACTTAACGCCTTCCAGGTAAACATATATAATAGTGCGTGCTGTACCTTTGCTGAGCTTGGGAAAAGGTRGGCCATCTAAGAGGGGTTGGCAACATGCAGCATGCATGAAAAACTGGCTCTAAGCTTTCCTTTCAGCTTAACTATTTTACATGGTAGGCACACCAGACATCCTGAATTGACACAGTAGATGCAGATGGGTAGTGAAAACGAACCAGTAGGTGTAAAATCAAAGGAAGAATTAGAATGTTTGGTTATACTGAAAACAAAATACCATGGTTAATGTCCATTAACTGCAAAAATATACAGAAGATTCTCACTTACCATTGAAGATAATTTCATTTAACTCTTTAATGTAAAAGTCAATGTTACCTGACATACCACTGTATGTCCAGATTTTCTTAGATCTTCTTGGCTAATACTGCTATTAAGTGGGTTGAAAAAATTCTGGTATGTAACCCATCAGTCCTGTTCGTAATGAGATTAAACATGGATTATATATTCATTCTTGACGTTCCAGGAGAGTCTATGTGACCTGGGGTGTATAAGCTCATTTTGAACATTGCAATTACCTAAGTCATAGGTGATGAGATTTATTACATTGACAAAAATATTATTTCATCTCTCCATAGGGAAACAACAATCTAGAAGCATTTAAGAAATATCATGTGTTTATGCTGTTTTTGTTAATTCTTTTGCAATTTTCTAGGGTTTCTTCATCCTGTTGTTTGGGACACTTCTGGATAGAAAGGTACTCGGGTCACTTCAACACCTATCCTTGATTATTTGATGATTTTATACACTTTGAGAGACTGTTCCATTTAATCTTTTTTTTTTAATCTACAGACAAGAGAAGCCTTAAGGATGAACTGCCTTTCATCAAAGAGGAAGTGTGGTCTAGCAAAGGTAACTTTTTTTTTCACCCCCTCTTAGCAGCTTACTTCTGAATTTTATGCCATCTTATGCACGTGCTCATTTGTAAATAGAGGAAATGGAGCAATCCACTTATCTTACATGGTTTAATATTTATCTAAGACAAGTGCTTGCAGATAAACATACAGGTATCCTGGAGGTATGTTGCAGGTATTAAGCTACTAAATACTAGAAGTGGCAGTCTGTAGGCTTTAATGGTCACCACCACATAACCTACTGATGTTGTTACAAAGTATAAAATAGCACCTTATTCTTATCTTTTTATCCATAGATATCAAAGCTGTTTAGAAAAAGAATGTATATTATTTTTCTCATCTATAAAATAGAGATACTTTAAAGTTACTGAGTAATGAACAGAATAAGAAGTGCAACACAAATGATCTATTTGTCGTCTTCACAAAAATATGACTCTGTGTGGCCCCAGGGCTGCTCTGGATTGCCAGAGGGTGATTCTGTCTCCAGCTCAATGTCTGTTCATGATGGAAACCACTCAGAGCCCAGCCAATACCAAATGGTGCAGACCAAAGCTGTGTACTCATGATAGCCTGAATTTCTTAAATTTTAAATATCAGGGCAATTCATAAAAATAAAATGTTTAAACCTGGAGGAAACTACTATGTTTCAAGAGCTCCCTACAAAATGTTGAAGGAATTGATGTGATGACATCATTGAGTTAGTATTTCCTACCTCTGCTGGAAAAACTTTGGCTGCTGTTAGGTTTCTTCTGTTACCAAGGCTTAATAACTTTGCACTGTATTTATACAAGGAAATGCCCTCTAGCTATCTCAAAACAATTAGCTGTGGTGCTCCAACTCTCCACAAAAAGAAACTGTCAGTTCAGTCTGGACTTTAAAAAACAAAGTTCTTTCCCTGCTTTTCTCCAGTCTATTCATTAATCAATCTTGTTTCTATCCTGACGGCTGCAGAGTTTCTTCTAGTAAGAGCATGTCCAAATGTACTTGGCTTACGAGGAGAAAAAAATGGAGGGAATAAGGGAACTGTATCTCCTTTCTGCTATTAGCATTTCCTGGTGGGCTTAGGGTCAACTGGTGCACGAGTGGCTGCGTTTCTGACAGAGCTTTCGTTAGAAAGGGTTTCTCGGACCAAGCACGGATTTTCTCATCTCATCTGGGCTAACCCATCTCATCTGTACTAACCGATTCCTTGACTAGTTCTTCACCTGGGAGCAAAGTACATGGGAGACCTCTGTCCACGTGACTTAATCATGAAGCAAATTTAAAGCTTGCTTTCACACATCTTTATTGAGGAGTTATCTGAGGATCCAATTTTAAGTTTTTAAGTGACTGCCTGAAACGTACGTGCCTATGTATACGCATATGCAGTTTATCTTGCTTGTCAGAGAGGAGTAATATCTTTTCCATAAAATCTGTTCTTATTTAGTATGTGTTTTCTTTTCTTTATGCCCTGTGTCTAGAATTTAACCATTCTTCTTGCTTTTACAGTTATTTCTATTTGTAATGTCTATCCTCTCAGCAATCATTTTGTCAAAATATAGCTGTAGAGTTAGCATGTTCCTTTCAATAACAAAGCTCTTGTTTCCTTTTTTGCATATTGACCTTATTTCTGAAGACCAAGAGTGTGAAGGCTGAAAATCTGAATTTTTTTTTCCCCTTAACTTTAAGTCCGTCTATCCAGCCCTCTAGTCAATTAGAGTGTTGTACCATTCCTGTCTGGTGTTAATAAAATCAGGAATATTTTATGGAAAATAGTTCTCTACAACTTGAAACAACATAAATACAAGTTCTGCTTCATGTTATAATATGTTTTTTTTTGGAGGGGGGGGTTGGCTGCATAGCAACCCGTTCTCTTCCCTCAAATACTTTTGGTAGGTAAGAGTTTCCAAACTGAGACACTAAAAGAAAGCTTTATTAGAGAAACAAACCCATCTAGATAGGTACATCTTAAGATGTGTGAGGAATTATGCATATTTTGGAACAGATCTTTGCTTTAAAAGATGCAGTAAAAAAAAAAATGTAAACCCAGTGTTTATGTAGTATTTTATAAAAACTTTCTTAGCCTTACTTTCCTTTCTCTCAGAGATAAGTATGCTTTCTCAAAAATACAAATTGAGGTATAGATGATTTTACGCTCAGTCTTGGTACTGGGGAAGTGAGGAACTCTGTGCAGGTGAACATGAATATTTTCTTTCCTGTGACTCAGGCACCAAGCACTATTTAATGGAGAACAAGTATTATGTATAATGTTACTTATTAAGATAAATCAAGGTGTCTTTCTAATATCCACACAGAGTATGAAGTCTTGTTCTACAACTTTTCTGCTTTCTCGGTTGGAAAGTTTCAATTCTGCTTGAATCACCGCCAGTATAATATTCTGGAAACAAAAGATGGATATATCGATAGTCCTGTGACTCAACAACATTAGCTAAAAGTATTAAGTGATCTCGCTGAGCAAAACTAGATACAAAAGCCATGAATGCATGTGGCTAAGAATTTGGGATGATGCTGTTGCTCAACTTGGAGGAACAGATCACATGTAAATGTTCATCATTGCATAACAGGGGGAGAAAAATGTTTGTCATCCACTTGTGATCTTGGGTGTAAATATGGAGCATAACTCAACAGAGCTGGAAAAGTTTGCCACACCTGAAACACATGGCATGGTTATTAAAAAAGATTTTGTGTCTGAGAGCTTCATAATGGGACACTGATATGCCTGCATATCTGGACTTGTAATGGCAAATACTTAAAAAGTATTTAGAAGGAATATGCAGAATCTCGCTTCAGGTCCTTTAATTTCTCCAGACTCATAAGAGCCTTTCTTATAGTTCAGACTTTAAGATGACCATCTACTGTGAGGTTTCTTGCAGGATTTTCTGAGGCACCTCTTGTCTGAAATGGGACCTCCATCTATATGGATGAGATATTTAATCTGACCTGAAATTTTCTTTTCTCCTAGTCCTAGTTGCAGACAGCGGTCTTCAATGGATCTGACCAATGAGAGGAAAAGGAGAAATACTCTTGTACAGAAATCCTGTTTTGAGATGAGCCTTACTGGCTGACCAGCTTGGAGCGTGGACAACTTTGTCTTGGAGTGTGACCACAGGAAGCCTCATGAAAACCAGAGGAGAAATAGCCTTGAACATGCTGTCAGGAATAGGAGACAATTGGTGTTGCTGCAGCCCTTAGAGGAAACACAGTGATACATACGGGTTGTTTCTCGGCTTTGTGGAAACTGCTGTGAGGGGAATTTGTCCTCGTTTGCCATTCCAATGTTTCAAGTTGTTTCTGTTCTTTCATATCGGTGCAGTAAGGAGCACTGTACAGCACGCTGGGCTGTTCTGAAATTATTTCATTTTAGGTGTGAAGTACAAATAATGAATATTATCCAGCTACTAGTTGGCTATCCTTCATCACAAGAAATTCTGTTAAGTGGCACTGTATTCATCAAGTTCTTATCTGTACTGCCAGATAGATGGACAGCATAACGCTATTCCTGCAGAACAGCTCTTCTCTCCACCTCAATACTTGTGTGTCACAGGAGCTGTACAGAAAACATTTTTCCTGTCCTTCAACAAGAAGATGAAGACCTTGGATAAACAAGAAAGAACATGCCTTAACTCCTCAATAAAGATGTGGGAAAGCACACTTTAAATTTGCTTTACGGTTGAATCACATGGATGGAGGTCTCCCACATCGCAGGCAAAGTACTAATCAAGGAATTGGTTAGTACAGATGAGATGGGTCTTTAGAAAAATCTGAGGTCTGAAAAACCTTTTCTAATAAAGCAGAAATGCTATTGTGTCTTGTTGTGACAAATCAGTGCTTTCAAATGGGAAGTAAAGCTGAAATTTCCTCATTGTTTCTAGGATGTGTTCCTTATCCTCTTGAGATTGGAGAATTGCTTAATTATCAGAGTTTTCCCCTGGAACATGCATGTGAGGTAGAAGTGTGCTATTCAAGAGATGGATGGGGAATGGAAGTGTGGGATAGGCTTGACTGACTGGTTCAAAGCTGATAGTTGAGCCAAGAGTATGTCAAGTCTAAGTCCAACGCCTTTTCTTACAAACGGACTCTTCCTAATCCATTCACCCTTACTGCTTGTATTACTTATTCCTCTGATCTGTGGAATATTAAAATATTTCAACATTTCAACCTTCAACGTTAGTCATTTTCTGGAAATTTCATGGTTCATTGTTGTTGCCAACAACTTAGAAACTGGATTTTTTCATTTGAAGTGAAGAATTATAGAAAGCAATAGGTTTCATTATTAAAGGCTACTTTAAATATCTTCCATTGTGTTAAACTTTGTAATATTTTGATTTGCTTTTGCTATTTTTTTCTCTCTTAGATACATGCTGATACAATAATATAACTAAATCATAGATATGTTAAGCAAATTAAGTATATCCCTTAATCGTACCAAGGTAAATGAGTATAGAATGAACCTCCTTTCTGGAGTTAAAAAGTAGATAAGCACCCTTTAAAATAAGCTGGTGTTTCTCAAGTCAGACATCTCTATTCCTGCTCTCTGGCATCTGCAGAAGTAATTCTTCACTTACATTTCAGTCTGAAAGATAGATGATTCAATCAAAATAATATTGGTTTATGTGTTATGTGTTCAACACCCCTTTACTGAAGAGGGAGAAAAATACACTGGAAGACAAACTGTGGGATGCTGGGAATGTGATAGTTAATAAGAAAAAACATGAAGCCCAGTGTCCCAGAGGGAGAGAAGCTGTGAGAAGATGATCTGGAGAGCAGAGAGCTCTGGTCTGCATGTTGAGACAACAGTTTGTGTCCCCAGGACTCTGTTGCTTCCTCACGTTTTTCTCTCCTATCCTTTTTCTGCCTGGAGTTTAGTCTTATTATAAGAGACTATCTGTGCTCCTTTCGTACAGAATATTTGTGTGCTGGAGAACTTTGGAGATCATATGAGCCTCTGTAGTGCTGTAATATAAATTTAAAAAGACCCTTACCCCAGAGTCTGCTTCTTAGTGTCAAGTGGCATCATCTGTGCTTTGCCTTATTTCTCTTCTTGAAGCAATTACGGAGCTTTCTTTTTTTCTTTTTTTATTTCTTTTTCATTAAGTTACATTTATCTTGGATTTGTCTCTGTTAAACATTTTTTCAGTATGTCTTCCAAGTCCCTGCATGGCCTTTTTCAATGAAGTATCAGAGCGCTGTATACCTGACATGTCTGAGAGTTTTATTTCATTGTGGTAGAATTGTACTCCTGATTGATTAATGAATCAGCTACTGTGTTTTAAAAAGTTGTTCAAAAACTTGCACAAGAGTTATCTGGGAATCAGGACTGTATAATTAGCTAATGTATACCTCATTCAGAAACTCTAATTGTCCCTTACACTTCAGTAGATAAATGGACAATTTTTACCGGAGGCAGTGGGATTTTCATTATATTCTAATTTATGGATGGTCCGACCTATGTGTAATGTCAGGTGAATATTTTTGCTTGTATCCTTTGCAGTCATTAACAGTTGTACAGGTGGTCACCTCTGAAAGAAGAGGATCCCATTTTGCAGTTCGCAACATGCAGCGAACAACTTGTTTGCACCAGGATTTGCTGCAATGTGTTTAAGACCACCACTGTTTTTCCCCACCCCTTTTTTCAGAACTGTGTATAACTCAGCTCGAATTTTTTGGTTGTTAATTTTACTGATAACAGTGAAATTTCATTAATGAAATGTTGGGGTTTTTGGTAGTACCTGAAAATTTCAGAGAATTTGCATGAAGCTAGCACCTCTCCCTTCTCTCGTGTGTGGGCACACATTACATGCACATTAGATTACAGTCTATTATAACTGCATTTACAGACAGTCTTAGGTGAGGCTTCCTATGTCATACACACCCCCTCAAAAACCCCAGGAAATGCAACATGGATCTTACCCATGCAACAGTTCTGTAAAAGGAATTTGATCCACAGGTTGCTGAGACGAGCATTGAAGCCATTTATTAAAGGGTGTTTGAAGTGAGGTGCTTTTTTTTCAGAAGCTACCACACAGCACAGAGTTTTATCCTCTGTTTGATGAGAATTTAGCTATTTAAAAATAACTGGAGTTTTACAGAGAACCAGGAAATGTTATAGGGTGTGGATGAGCACTGAGGCTTTATTTTTAATACTCTGAAATTAAACTGGCCAAGAGTGTTTCAGGAATAAATGTTTTTGAGAGAGGTGAAAGCTGTAGCTGTCTTCTAAGGGTTGTGAACTGGTAATTCTTCAAATGTCATGGGCTGATGGCCCAGTTCTAATTGCAACTAGAAGCAAAATACTGTTTTCACTAGAGTTGAAACTCTGCCAAATTCCCAAGTCATCATAATGTTGCAACAGCTTAATAATGTCAATGTGAATGTTAGCTAGACCCCTTGATCTGCCGGAGCTTGCTTTGGAGCTGTTCCACCCTGCCTCCTATGTGTGTTCAGACTTGCATAGATTTACAGTGCTGGTTACACGGCCAAGTGTAGAGAGGTGTTGGAGCTGCACGGTCAGGCAGGTGAAACTGAATTCTCTCACGTCAAGCTTGAAGCCAAAATAAGTTCTTGGGCAGAAAGTTGATTTACCTTCTCTTCTCTCTCTTTTTCTCTTTAGCATGAGGGTCTTCTCCACAGTAAGTAAATCAATACAGGGAAAGATGCAAAAGCAGCAGAGTTTTGGCAAGCTATTAGTAAGACTGCCGGGGTGCCCCATAAAACCTGTTCATAGCAGATGGTTGTCTACACCGTGAGGCTCAGTCCCGCTAGCTCCAGCCATGCTCTGTGCCAGCCATTTGCTGCCAGCAGGCCCTGCATCAGGGTCCTTCACCAAGGCACTGCCTGGCTCTGGCACTGGCTTGTAGGTCTGCCTCTCTGTTGAGAAGCGATGTGATGCCTTTTGATTAGAGGGTGGAAAAACTCATGACTTCATCACAGAGAAATCCTGGCTGCTGCCTGGAAAAGTATCTAGTTATACAGTCATGTTCTGAAGTGATTTAACTAAGTGGACACTGTGGAAATGTCACTTAGCAAGGAAGCATTTGGGTGCTGTCTTGTGCTTTGTCTGTTTAGGTATTAACAGTAAGCTTTACTAGAGATGCAAGGTTTGCAGAATGCTATCCCTCACTGAGTTGAACCAGGTTTCAGGGCATAGGAGCAAAGCACACTTTTGGGCATGCAGCACTTCTAACCTGGACACACGCATCTTCATACGTGAATTTTGTGATGTTGCCTCTGTCACTGCAGCGGAGACGCACCTACCGTCTATGATGGATGTGCTCCCAGGAGAGAGCCCCTCAGAGGGCACCACTACGTTCTTTGACCCCAGTTTCATTTTTTTTATTCCCCTCTTTCTCAAAAGTCAAACTCGTTGATTCTCAAAAAGGTCAGCAAGCCACATACTTCCCTTGTCTGACTAGAAGTGAATTCCTTTGCTATTTTTAGTATTTCTCTTACCTTCCCATTGGTTGGCGTTCCTTCTCACTTCCTTCTGTTACAAAATTCTCTTTCTATATGGCTTGCTTACTTTCTGCATCTCTGGATATTCCTCTTTTTCCATTTTCTCAATGCCATTGTTCCTTTCCCTTCTACTGCTTGTCTCTCAGTTTTTGTAGACTACAAGACAGGTCTTTATTGGCCTTCTGGCTTGTGGACTATAGTGGCAGATAGCTGCCTGCCCTACTGCAACAGTGGGAACTACAGCTGCATCCTGGACAGGCGGCAGAAAATAAATATCTGAGCTAGCAACTGGATTGTGCAAAAAGGCCTGTGTGCTGAGACTTGATTTTGTCTTAAGCAAGATCCACAAATGAAAGGTGTGGTCTTCTTGGTGTTCAGGTCAGAGGGATATCCCCTACAGCCCTTCAAAATCCCAGCATTCTCTTTGATTTGAAAATTAGAATGGAAATCTGGTAAAACTGGGCTTTTCATAACACCTCTTCTGTGTGGCTTTTTCTTGGCCAGTATTGCTGTATGAATATTGTTTCATTATTTCAGTTGATGTGCTCAGATTAAAACTCTAAAAACAGCAATATTCCCCCTCCCTCGCTGCCAAGTCAGATGTCCTATTTGTATTCTACAGGCAAAGTGATACAAACAGTGTTGCTGATGACTAAGTTTACCATTTCTAACATATTCTGCAATAAAAAAACACACTTTTGTTTTCATTCCCCTGAGGGGAATAAAATCAATATTGAATGCTCTTGCAATTGTATGAAATGTTAATGTTTATGTTATCTTTTGATGCCATCAAATATTTTCATGGTTTTGGTCTAAACACTGTAGTGAAAGGTGGTTTTCTCTAACTGCTTCCAATGGGATTTTACAAAGAGAAACCTTTCTAATCGTGTGAAGTTTGTGAGCTTGTTTACATGCAGTCTGCATTTCAGTTCAGCTTTGGGCACAGTGTTCTTTCTAGCCCCTCAGGTTCCCTTTATATCTGAGACAGAGCACTGCTTTAGTGACAGGGGCCCTGATGGGATGCACCCATGAGTGCTGAGGGAGCTGGCGGACATTATTGCTAAGCCACTCTCCATCATCTTTGAAAGGTCATGGAGAACAGGAGAGGTGCCCGAGGACTGGAAGAAAGCCAATGTCACCCCAGTCTTCAAAAAGGGCAAGAAGGAGGACCCAGGGAACTACAGGCCAGTCAGCCTCACCTCCATCCCTGGAAAGGTGATGGAGCAGCTCATCCTGGAAGCCATCTCCACGCATGTGGAGGAAAAGAAGGTGATCAGGAGTAGTCAGCATGGCTTCACCAAGGGGAAATCTTGCCTAACCAATCTGATAGCCTTCTATGATGGAATGGCTGGCTGGGTAGATGAGGGGAGAGCAGTGGATGTTGTCTACCTAGACTTCAGCAAGGCTTTCGACACTGTCTCCCATAGCATCCTCATAGACAAGCTCAGGAAGTGTGGGCTAGATGAGTGGACAGTGAGGTGGATGGAGAACTGGCTGAATGGCAGAGCTCAGAGGGTTGTGATCAGTGGCACAGAGTCTAGTTGGAGGCCTGTAGCTAGCGGTGTCCCCCAGGGGTCAGTACTGGGTCCAGTCTTGTTCAACTTCTTCATCAATGACCTGGATGAAGGCACAGAGTGCACCCTCAGCAAATTTGCTGACGATACCAAACTGGGAGGAGTGGCTGAGACACCAGAGGGCTGTGCTGCCATTCAGAGAGACCTGGACAGGCTGGAGAGGTGGGTGGAGAGGAACCTCATGAAGTTCAACAAAGGCAAGTGCAGGGTCCTGCACCTGGGGAGGAATAACCCCATGCACCAGTACAGGTTGGGGGTTGACCTGCTGGAAAGCAGCTCTGCTGAGAAGGACCTGGGAGTGCTGGTGGACACCAAGTTAAGCATGAGGCAGCAATGTGCCCTTGTGGCCAAGAAGGCCAATGGTATCCTGGGGTGCATCAGGAAGAGTGGTGCCAGCAGGTCAAGGGAGGTGATTCTCCCCCTCTACTCAGCCCTGGGGAGGCCACATCTGGAGTACTGCATCCAGTTCTGGGCTCCCCAGTACAAGAGGGATGTGGCACTACTGGAGCAAGTCCAGTGAAGGGCCACAAAGATGATTAGGGGACTGGAGCATCTCTCTTATGAGGAAAGACTGAGAGAGCTGGGCCTGTTTAGCTTGGAGAAGAGAAGGCTGAGAGGAGATCTTATCAACGTGTACAAGTATCTGAAGGGAGGGTGTCAAGAGGATGGGACCAGACTCTTTTCAGTGGTGCCGAGCGACAGGACGCGAGGCAATGGGCACAAACTGAAACACAGACACTTCCATCTGAACATGAGGAAAAACTTTTCCACTGTGAGGGTGACAGAGCACTGGAACAGGTTGCCCAGAGAGGTGGTGGAGTCTCCTTCTCTGGAGATATTCAAAACCCGCCTGGATGCAATCCTGTGCAACGTGCTCTAGGTGACCCTGCTTGAGCAGGAGGGTTGGACTAGATGATCTCCAGAGGTCCCTTCCAACCTCAGCGATTCTGTGATTCTGTGACACCTTATAGCTTGAGGCTAGTTCAAGTTTTGGGAAAAGGTGCATGTCTGTTCTGATTTTACAAAAATAGTTCATCCAACCCTAATTGCTGCAGCCATGCGCTAAGGTCTTCCTTTTTCACAGCTTAAAAAACTCACCTTTGTTCTATTTATTTATTTATCTGCAGCAGGTAAATCAGAATTGCACTTTTGTTTAATCGACAGTGTTAAACTCCAAAAGCCCAGTGCTCTCCTCCTTCCTTAAGCATCAGGGTTTAACTGTAACCTTTCAACCCACATAAAACATGTACATGTGCCCTTTGGGTACTTTCCTTTCAGGTTCAGGCCATTAACAAGTAATCTATTTGGGTATTTGAAAATTAGGTATTGAACAACTGATTGATTAGAAAGAGCATTCCAACCCTTGGGGACTGCAAGTCAAGTTTTATAATTTACTTCTTAATCATACTGCAACTTCTCTGGCTACAGAACAGGAACACTCTCAGAATTATTGGACTATGGGAAGATCAAGCTATTTCAGCTTGAACTCGTCCAGCTTCAAATACCCTTCCTTAAGGAAGGATAAGTTAGTAGTGGAACAAAATATTTTGAGAAGCAGTTGTTTTTTTCCTTTTTCTGGTATTGCTAAAACAGGCTTTCAGTAAACACTAACTGTTGGGATCTGTGCAGTGCTGTGAAAGAAGCTCTCCAGCCTGTGAAACAGTCCCTTCCGGCCTTAACACTTGGTAACTATCCCAAGCCTTTCCTTCCATTACAGTTTTATTGTAGTTAGCCAAATGTGAATGTCTGGTATTATTGGTGGCCATCTCCAGGCAGGGCTCTCTGCTTTGGCTGGCTCTTCTATGGCAATTGTAAGGAAATGTAAGATCAGGCAATTGTATCAGTTTACTCACATTGTGCCAATGTTTTTAATAAACCCTTCTATTCGTCAGTAGTGTTTTTGGCCCCCCTTCCTGCTCTTAGTGTCCCTTCCTCCCAAAATACTCCATTGACATCAGTAGTTAATCTAGACTTCTTGTAGTACAAGAGAGCAGAACTGGACTTCTGGTACCTCTCATGTTTAAATCATGCAAGATTTATGATACTGTGATGTGTGTCTCTCATCACTATTTCCATAGTAAATGATTCATGGCTTCATGTAATCTTTGTTCCTGTCATGGTGTGGCTGAAAATCTTCCGCGTTTCTGGGATGGTTGGTCTGGGAGCTTGGAGGCTGCCTGGATTTCCTGCTTAGCTTCTGTGTTATTACAAAATGTTGTCTTAATCTCTGCTCGCTGCAGAGAGCCTAAGGCATTTACACAGCCAGTTAGAGAAGTACAGCTTAACAGGAGAGACGCTCTTTATCTCCTGTAATGCAAGTATAAGTGCTATGGGGCAGAGCAGGACTAGGGGAGTAGAAAAGAGAATTTTGACCTTTTATTAGTAAGTTGTAAAACTACTAGAGTATACTGTGTGTCAGGATCTGCCCAAAGACCTATTGATGGCAAGATTGAAAGGATGACTTTGAAATGTGCTGATTAGTAGTAAAATTTCTACTGACTTTAAAAGGAAAGGCTAAGCCATGAGTGCCTTGAAAATGCCTGTTTTGGGGAAAAGGTTCACTATATATGTGTGTGTATATGTATGTGTGTGTGTGTGTATATATATATAGAATTAAGTTTTTTTTTCTTAGTTTTTAGGCCAGAAGAAATTGCTGTGATTAGTTAGAACCTTCTTCTCTCAGAAATCTTTCTGAGTTAGGAATTAGAAAGTCATTCAATCACCCTTCAACCTTCTTTTGGACAAGCTAAATAAATTGACCTGTCTTTTTCCTTTCAGAAGATGAGCTATAGTATTGAATTTGTATTGATTTCCTTTTTTGCTAGCAGACAGAAAAGGAATTTAGTACACACATGCATCCTTCAGGTTACAGGCTATGTTGAACTAATAGGAATTTGTGTCTTTTTGCTTACAAGAATGTGTGTGAAAACCTGAAACAAAAAGCAGGGATCGAGACTTAATTCTTGGTTACTGAGACTTAAGCTACAATACAGGACCGAAATTCATTAAAATTAGTGACTGACATTTGAAGCAGACAAAAGGCAACTTAATCATGATGCTGACAAAGAAAAAGGCTGTAGACACTTAGTTTTCATTGACTAGCTCAAGGGAGGCTTTCTGCTTCAGCAACCAGCCCTTGAAAGCCCATCTGGGACCTGCTGATAGCCAGATTGCAGCTTGACCCAGGGTTCTGGCCATCATGCTGCTTCAGTAGGGCACATGTCTTTGTGCAGCTCCCCACTGTGTCGTGCAGCTCTAGCTGGACCAGACCCAGTTCTTGGTGAGGCCCTCAGAGGTTGCACTGGTGTGAAGCGGGAGCGTGCTGTGGGTGGAGGTGGGAACTCCAATGCTGGTGCTGCCCTGAGGCCTTTGCGTGCACTGGGAAGCTTTGTCCCAAGACATCTGGGATGTCCGGGGATTCAGTGTGTGGCAACTGGAGCTAACAGATGCCTGAAACCGAAAGCAAAGGATGGTGGGGGAGGTGATGAGATGTCTGAAGACCACTGTCCCAGGTAATCTGGAGCTCTGCAGCTGTTTAGCAGCAGAGGAAGGCAGCCTCCGTGTAGGACGCTTTATTATGGAGGGTTTATGAGGAATAAGCATGGATGGTTTCGAGGAATAAGCACATAGGGTGGGGTGTTCCTGATGAATGCATGACTCCTTCCTTCTAAAGGAATGTTACCCTTTTGGCTAGTCACAGTCCTAAATTACTTGAATTATAAAGCTGTGTAAATAGCTGGCATGTGTTCCTGATCACTTGAGCTAGTACAAGATGCCTAAAAATAATGTGCGTTATGGAAATGGAAGAAAGGAGATCAGGGGTCAAATGAGAAACACTGTCATTTGCTTTCAGCTCTTATATGAATGCTGGTTGCCCCTGGACCATCCCAGCCTGAACCCCGGATGTCCTGGGAGGAACTGTGACCTGATTTCTGGCTTTTCGAGGTAGGTAGTCTGGATTGGAAGTCCAATATTACTGTGTAGCTTCCTGGTGATGATGCAGTTGTTCAGAAAGAAGACAAAATGTTTCATTGACTGTGCAGCCAGTCACATCAAACTGAATCTAATCATGGTTAGGACAATCCATAGCTCATACAAAATACATTCAGAAGCTTAATGCCCCTATTAACCTAATCAATTGTGTAGCAAGGCATTAATACCTTCAAATGTGCTCTACCTTTTCAGGCTCCAAAATGATATCTACAGGCACCAACCTACATATGACTGTATTCTTTTGCCTTCTGTTAAAAAAAAAAAAAAAGATGTTTGCGTTACTGAAAGTTGTTGATAACTTGATTTTCATAAAATTTGACCAGTCCAATCAATCATTTATGTAGATGATTATTTTGGGTGTTAGGACTCTAATCTTTAATTTTATTTCTTGAAGGTCTTGACACTGGTAACTGACCTTGATTTCCTGACCTTGGTTCAATTTTCACTTGGTAAAAAGGAGTTAACACAAACCTGACCTAAGTATAAATATTGAGAGTATGACCTGCTCTCTTGTCCTATGACTGCACAATGCTTAGCCTGCTGGAGCCCTGGGTCATGGCTAAAGATCCTACATGATACCATAGTATAAGTCAATAATAATAATCCCAGTGATGCTGAAGGCTTTCTCTTGAATGTCTTTTGTTATGCATGTATTTATGAAATTATATTCTGAAATGTGTTGGTGACAGATCAGACAAACATTTTTAAATTTGCAGATATGTATCTGGCCTTAAAAACAAAAAAGTCATTGTCCTGTGCAGTTCTGAAGTCAAAACGATGTGGTTTAGTAGCATAAGATAGTCTTCCACTACAAGCAGGAAAGCAGAGGACTGGCAGTCACTTATCAAATTCTTTATTCTTAGGAAGTTGTTAATTTTGTTGATACAAGGGAGAAAGGGTGTCCTACAGACAATTTCTTGGTTTTGGAGTCATGTGTTTTTATTATAGGCACTCTGTTAAAAGTTGTATTTTCATCTGGTGAACTCAGGGCTTGACCTCAAGTTAACTTGATATGATTTGACATAGCTAAATCATTGTTTCTAGGAAATAAACACAAGTCATGTGGCTCAGTGACAGATCTTATGACAATGTAAATAAAAGCAAATAGTATGAAATGAATTCTTAGGTTATTTCTTCAGGGTAAACCACTGTTTTCCACAATACTTTCCTATCATCATTAATAGATGTATTGTAGATCAATATCCTTATCACATTCCACAACAGAAGTACTTTTCCTAGATTCTACATTCTCCTAAATTCCAGTATATTAAGGAAAAAAAAGCCCAACAAAAGTGTTAACAGTAGATACGGAACATGAAAGGTAACATTTTGAAATGTAGCTGGGAGCTACAAGTCTCTCTATTTTCTGTTACTGTCTGGAGATCTGACTCCAGAAGGCTGAACTGCTAGGACTTTCCAAAAGTGGCAGTGCTAGAGGTATGTTTAGGTGAACATCTTGAAAAGGTACACATTCTCACCAGCTGTGTCTGCAAACCTTGGACAAAGTGAGCTCAATTTCCCTATATTGCTATTTTCAGCCCAAAGTTATCTTAATGGTGCAGTGAAGATAAATCATGCAAACAACAAAAATAGAAAATAAAATGTAACAGCCTTTGCTCAGTTCTGTTATTTGTACAAGAGTGCAATCATTCTAATAAGGAGATTTTGAAAGAGTAGGAGTTTGAAAGAGCAACTGGGGCACTTGTAGAAATTTTTCTTTGCCCTGATGTAGAGACCTCCGAAGCTTCAGCTGTCTCATACCAAGATCATCTTGGCCTTCATTCACCCCTGTTTCTGTATGAGTTAAGAATGAAGAAAACATTGGTGTGATGAAACATTAATTTTGAAAATCACATTTGAAGAGAGTTCCACCTGAATCTCAACTTTCTTCTGGTCTTTGCCTGGGCTGTTCAGTGAAACTGAAACCTTTCTTGGAGAACTGTAGTTGATGTAATAATTTTGCATTGCTCCTAGTGTGTTACTTTTCCATTGAGAGATAACCAGAAGACATCAATTATACTCGTTTGGAGGAAGCTTTGGCCCATGAAGTGTTCTGGGCAGGGTTGCTCTGACTGAATGCTGGACACTCCCCTCTGCTGAGCCAACACCCTAGGCTCCCTTTGTAGCCCTGGCAGAGAAATGGGCTCATCTACAGTGCAATTCATTACTTCCCAAGGATGAGGAGATGAGAGAGGCATTTTTAGATGTCTAAAATAACTTGGATATGTTGCACCCAATGTCCTGTATTCCCCTCCATTATCTGTACAGAAAACCTCTGGCTAGATGTGGTGAAGAACTTGCATCTGTATTTGGTTAAAGGTAGGTGATAAGATTTCTGCCCTGGAAGTCCCACAGACATCGCTCCCTAATACCTAAACTCTTTGGTACGTGTAAAGGTTATGTTGCTTAAGATGCTGTGGATAGAGGGTTTTTTTGCCCTGACACAGTTTTGCGCAGTAGGAGAGGAAGGCAAGGAGAAGAAATATTCATGCAAAAGGACTTTATTAAGTTGTCTATTTTGAGTAGTAACTTGTGTTGTTGTATTTATCTTTTTAATTATGTTTTATCAGAGAAGGACAGTCACCAGTCTGCCATTGCTCTGCTTATACTTATCTCCAAATGTCTATGTTTCTATGAGACCGGTCTAGAAATCATATGCTTTGAGTTAGCAAATTGCTATTTTTTTTAATCCCCTATATACACATATGCTGTGACTATGAAATGCGGAGCTTAATTTGTTGAAGGCTGCATACACATTTTCACCTTTTCTGTATGTTGAGAAGTTGGAGGATTCTCACAGACTTTACGGCAGATGTGCTGTTTTGATCAAGTCCTTCCAGTTGTGTTATCACCTTGACTTCATCACTTTTCTCCTCTAGTGTTAAGTTTTCTCCTTTTCATGCATCCAAAAATCATGTTAGCCTTTCAGCAGCAGCATCATAGTACAAGCTTGTATTCATATTGGTAATCACTGTGATCTCTGTTCTTTTCATTAGAGACTTGTATATTAGATATAAAAATTAAACAAAGCAGGTAAGACATTGGTGAATTGTCTCTTTCAGAGCATTAACGTTAATGACAGTCATGATTACTTTCATTGAATAGCTTTGAAGGTGACGTGGGATACTTTGCTAACTACTCAGAGATACTGCTATCAGTGAGCAGACTCACCGAATGCTGCTTTAAGAGATCATGAGCCACCCACCCCCAAAGCTTAACCTTAAATACGAAGCCTTTCATGCCTTCCCACATTGCATATCTTTGTAGCATCTTTCAGGGGAAGTACATTATTTTTATTTTCTCAAGCAATATACATCTCAGTGCATTATCTTTGAATTTTTTTACTAAGATGCTGTAAAAATAGGAAGGGATAGATTTATAGATGAAAGATAATTCTTTGGCTTTATCACTAGACTTAATGGTATGTATGTGCATGCATGAAAATAGATTGTGTAACACTTCTATGTGCAGAAAAAAACAAATATGTCCATTCAATATCAACAGGAGCTGTGCATATAATAAATTCTTTTGACATTAACATCTTTATAGGCCTTTATATAAAGCTATTAAGAATAAGCAACCAAACCAGCCAAATGCAATATCTCAAATAGCAATAAAATTTGCCCAGTTATGTTGAGCAGCAAAGACTTGATGTGTGCTAAGGTGTTCGTGGTTGAGGCGACAGAGTACTGAGGTTGTTTGTTGCCTGCACTTATCCTGAGAGGGAGGTGAGGAAATACATAAATGCATTTCCTTGTTTTAATTTTTTTATTATCAAAGCTACAGACTTTTCTGGTAAGCTGAGCTCAAAAGACAAGAATTTTTCCCTACGGGTAGGGTATTGTCGATTTTCCCAGGGGGAGCAGAAGTATCCCCTCCCACTCTGGAAAAGTTCAACAAAAGAATTGAAAGCAACCTCATTATTAGAAAAAGTCAGTGAAAAAAGTTCTCGTATCCTTTGACAGAGTTGAATTTGAGATGAAAATCCAAGTTTGAATCCTTGTTCAGTATTTCATCTTGGCTCATTTATGTATATGTGCTCCATACAGCATTAACAACCATCTCTGAAATATCTTTTCCTGCTGGGTTCTGGGCTGAGCATCTTTGGAAATGTCCAGCCTGACTCTCCCTCGAAGGGAGAGGACTCCGCTCAAGCCATGTGGTTATTACCATGTGAAGTCAGAGATGAGTCAGGTTCACAGAGCGCTTCCCTGCGGCAAGCGAGCAGCGCCCAATTAAAAGTCTGGGCTTCCTGCGTGACCTTGATAAAAGCAGTTTTTATAAGTCAAAGTCATCTTGCTCAGCACGTTCACACTTTCTTTTTTCCTGACCAGACAGCCATCGAAGGTGCAAATATAATGGAATCTGTTGTTTAAATGTCATAGGTTTTTTTCCCCCTGCTTTCATCAGTGTTAGTACAGACCCGTGGGGAATTTGCCATGTGAGCTCTGAGATCTCTCCTCGGTGAAACAGCTCCTCTGCTCCGTTTAAGCAACCAGAATCTGGCAACCTCTGCACAGAGGAAATCCAAAAGGTAATTTTTTTTAAAAGACAAAAATGTATATTTAAAGTAGTAATTTAAAAAAAAAACTATTCCTTTCTTTTATTAATAAAAACTCTTAAACCAAAATGCCAGGATTTTAATCATCAGGACCTAGTCATAATCATAACTCTTCTGTCCGGCTGTGAACTGCCTCTGGAGAGATATTGGAGATCGATATAATCTCAGATCTTATCCCAGTTAGCCAGGTCAGTCATATCACCAATTTAGTTTGTAAGCAAAGTATAGGGAATGTGTATTCCTCTCAGGAAAGCAATTCTCCATCTGTGAGTGTAACTCTTCAGTTATGTTCAGAAGAGTGGCAGAAAGCCTGCATGAGATTATTGTCATCTTCTTGTCTGTCTCCGCGCAGGGTCATAACCCATGGTCATTGCTAGGTGTCTCCTGCACTCCCTGGATATACCAGGAATAGCACTTATAAGTACCGTTCCCTCTGTTAGGATTTGTAAAGATGACTTGGTCACATCTGCAGCTCTGCTTGCCTTCACCATTGGGCAGGAAACCGCTTCCTCGGGCATGCTGAAAGGTACATCCTGTTAATGTCAGGCCACTTTTCTTAAAAGTGTGGATTTATTTCACAGTGACGATCAAAGAATTTGCAGTGTGCAAACGGGGCAACAAAGTCCAGCTGAGCGGGGGAGTTTATAGGATTTACAAACTGCGCCTGTTAAAATTGAGTGACGGATGATCTTGCATAAGGCTGAGGCCTGAGGCTACGTGCTTTCATCTCTTCTTTTGCCAAGGGTCCTTCTGGCCCTTCCTCGGTTGTATGACGTATTGTGCAACATTATATGAGCAAAATGCAGTTGTCCTGCAAAATAAGCATACCTATCTAGTCCTGTTGCGGGGATGTGCCTTGTCTTACTCCAGGGCATAAATGCTTTTTTCTCCTGTGACAATTCGCACACAAAATGTTTTTATCTGCTGATATCATGGGTGTGTCTCAGATGATGTGACAGGAAGAGGAAAGTAGTAGGAAGCCCTCGATCATCTGCATGCAAAGTTACATGACCGGTACGTGTGGATTTGTTAATTTTTGTGTGGATGTTGTCCAAAACTGGAGGCATGCATCTTCCTTCTGTACCCTGATAGATGATTAAAATTTCTGAATGTGGCAGAACAAAAATTTAACTGAATAAAACCAAAATTCTACTCTTAATTTCATATAACCAGACTTTTGTGCAAAAAGGTATTCTATTTTGGGGGGGTTATGAACATTTTCACAAACACTTATGAAAACAGCAAGTGCACAGTCTCTCTCTGTATGATAGCATTTTTTCCAGATGAAACCAAAAGTCAAGTCTCTGACCTATGTTCTGCTGAGTTTTTCACTGATATCAGTACGGCTGCTCTCGATGCATGTCCAGAGAGAATTTGGTAAATTTAGCAGTACAATTTTACCAAATTTTGTAAATATAATATGAATAGCAAATATTATTTCTAGTTCTCTGTTTCCTCTGTTATGTACAATTATTAATAGATGCTTTAGACAGCTAGTTACTTCTCTGTTATTCCATTTTTCTTCCTTGATGCCTGTGTTAGCTCTGGGCCCTTAGTACATGAAGCAGCTGATAGCAATTTGGTACCACTCTAACCAAAGGCTTTACTTAAATTTAGCCAAAGTTGGTCTAATCTAAACAAATTCTCAACACGCATTCTAATTAATCCACAACCTTCCTTCCCTCTACATTTGATTCAACCTTTTCTTAGTATCAAGATACAATTTTGCTCATTTGCTTCTGGGACCATGTATGCTCTGAGATAATTCTCCTCCTAGGTTTTCTGTGCTACTTCTGATTTTATGAAATCCTCTTTCACTGTGGCCATTTGTTCTGGTATGGGATGTAATCATGTATTAAGGGAAAAATGTTTAAAGAGATTCTTCAGGGAGAATAATGAAAACATCTTTCTGTCTTAGCAAGTTAATGCATAGTTTCACATTTGTATGTGTAGAATGGCTACATCAGCTAAACATTTAATGCTCTTGGTATTGCACAAGCATGTCATTTATACTAAAATATATTTGAAGTGTTTTATTTGTTGTCTTTAGAAATATGAGGTGATGTGGCTTTTCCTTATTATCTGATTTCTCTTTAGGAGAAAATGTCAGTATGACTTGATTAAATTAGCATTCTTGAGGCAATATCTCAGACTGTGAACTTTTCTCAGAAAAATCACCCATATATACTGATCATCTTGAACTTTAGCATAAATTTAGCATGCGCTAATGTTGCTGGAAAATTGTTAATGAAAGAAATCTTAATTATGTTTAACAAAACCATGAAAAGCCAAGTGCAATCACAGAGATGCCTTCCACAGATGAAGTCTCTCTTTCTTTAGTATTCATGAAATGAAGATGATATGATGACTAGGAAACTTTCTAGATCTTCAGCTGTAATTCAGGCCCCCCAAAATCTTGAGGAGTTTGAATTAGGAACCAAGTACCCTGTAATTAAATCAATGATATCTTAACAACATTACTTAAATAGTTTTAAAATAGATTTGACATGTAAGGAGAAAACATTTCTCTGTAACATTACAGCTGTTAACCTCTAATCAAATAGTACAGTTGTGTGCGAATAAGAAAGAGAAACTTACCTGGATCTTACTGCTTCAGCTTTTAAGACTGGTCTCTTTAGATTTACCAACTGAAGGAAGAAATAAGCCTTATAAGGCTAATAACCCAATAAGTGGTTCAGAAACAAATAATGTTGCAAATCTCAAGCTCATATAATTGGCATACTATTGATTTTAGACAGAAGACCTTCTCCAGCTTAAACAGACGTTCATTTTACTGGTAATTTAGTGCACCCTAATGCACTAATGGACCTAAATAGAATTATTATAAGAAATGTTCTCTATTGTGCATGCAATGGCAGATGAACATGTTTCCAGCAATGCATTAGATACTACAACTGTCAGTGTTGGTATGTAACTGACAGGCAGTGAGCTAACTTGTCTGCTCTGCTAGAGATGGTTTAATGGCCAAAATATATTGATTTGTCACATTATACATATATATATATATTTTTTTTTTTTCATGGTGCAATTTTCATGGTGTATAAAGACTGGGGACCCTATCAAACCACAGTTAAGAATAGTTCAGTGAAGTACCTGTAAACATTCATTGCTACATAAGCTGCAATGTCCTAGATAATGAATACCTGAAGCAGGAATGTGTGAGAGGAGCAAAGCCATTTTTCCTTATTTTGAAATTCCCCCCAAGTTTGAAATTCTCCTCTGTAATGGTGGCTTATTTTATGAATTATAACATTCTTGTGAGAACCTCTCTCTTTGGATATCACTGTTTACTTCCATCCTGAGGTGGAATTGAATCATGCTCTGGAGGACCTGTGTGTGAGCTTTACCTATGAAGCTTAGAGGACTACCTTAAACTAGATGCCTAACTTCTGGAGAACCAGGTTTAAGTGAAATGGATCCCACTTCCTTGCACTTTGTGCATTTTCACATTCTATGGTGCATGCTAGTACTCAGAGGAGATGACAGAGACCCTTCCCCTCATACTGTGTTAGATTGCTTTCTCACCAGTCTGGGCACCACAGCTCCCAGGGAAATGTTGTTGACTTTCCACAAGCTAGCAGGAATGGGCATGTGGCAGCTTGGACTGAGCACAAAACTGGGCATGCGGAAGACAATTACAAGGTTCTTTTGACAATGTGTTGGCCATTTCTTATGTTTTTCAAAATATAACAACAAAGTATTCTTGCCTTGCTAGTATTATCCTTATAATGAATAACCTGTACTGTCCTTGTTCTGCATAACACTGTTCTCTTAAACTTCCACTGTATTTGTACGTGTGCATGCACGCACACATACATAACACGTCTACTACAGAATCTTCTGTCGAGTGCCTCAACAGCTAAAAAGCATTAGTGCTGCCACTGAATTCAAGATGTGGGAGACCCTGGTTCTCTCAAAGGGCATCTGAACATCTCTCACCCCCCTGCAGCAGTAAGGCATGAACGCACGCTCCTGCCGTTGCATTTTGTGTGGGAGATGCATGTGACTTTGAACTTGTTCCACAAAGGCTTTGCTTTACATCCCTGCACCAAACCACAATTTAGTTCACATTCACCATCTCCACTTCTCAGGAGTGAGAGAAAATACTCTAGCTTCTGGGTGCTTGGTTCAAACCTGCATATTTATTTATTTATTTATTTATTTTTCCTCTCTTTCCAGCAGTTTGGTGATTCTAGCTCTATGCTTCGCTTCTGCTATGAAGCACTTGAAAAGAAACCATCTTGTTCGATAGAAACAGAAAACGTTTTTGTTCTTGTTTGTGAGAGAAATTCCCAGCATGCTATTCCCGTCAGTTTGATCTGTATTACCCATTTTTGGTGGGTTTGATAAAACAGAAGGATCTTACTCATGGCTTCTTTCTTTTTCACTTCAGAAGTGAATGACAGGACACTTTTTCCTGGAGAACGGCTCAGTGACCTAGGAAATATGCACTGCACCGGTTCCTACCAGCCTATTTGTGTTCAGACATACAGTGTATATATAATTTATGTTGATACCCTTGAAACAACCTAAGTAAGTTCAGCAATGGCTTGCTTGTGTGTGATTCCTATCATGATATGCCTGAGCGTTTTCTTATTCTCTTTACTTTAAAATTAAGAAGTTAGCCATTTACCAGCCCCAAGGGATCTCTCTCGGTTGTGAAGACTCCGAGTGCTTCAGTAATTCTCATTTTTCCTTCTGTGCCTTTCACAGATTATTGTCTTGAAATGGTGTGTTTTCAGTTGAGAACAAGTTATTTGTTAAAGCATTACACTGGAATTTCCTGCTTCTGTGATAGATTATATTTTGAAGTTCCAGTTCCTGTTATAAGGTCCAGCCCTCTGACTCAGAGCTGCTAATACCCCAGTGGAGATCAAAACACGAATGTGTCACCATTTAGAGACACATATTGTGAATAGCAAGGGATTCAAAATAAATATATAAGCCTCTTATGAACCCTTGGAATGGTTGAGATGAAGGCTTATCCACCATTACATGTCATGGGTTTGCATGTTTCCAGATCTCTTATTCCTTTAGGAAGAAAATGTTTTTTAGAAGATAACACTTCAGGTTACACTTTTTTACTGGAACTTTACTCAGCTGTTCTGGGGAATATTAAGCTTTCCTAGTGTGAAGACTGTAAAATTAATCCACTGAGTGTAGAGGGCCTCTTCTTTATGCAGAAGTTTTCTCTAGTAGTATAACTCATACTGCTGTGAGACCCTCATAAGAGCAGGATTTAGAACAAAAGAAATGATGGGGTCTCTTTCCATTGGTTTTTACAAGGTTGAACTGGGCCTAGCTGCTTACCATGGTAATGCCTTCTGGTTACGCTTGCCCGTGCTGCAATCGCTCAGTGCTGTACCTCTTCTTTGGTCTACATCTGTTAGTGAATATAATCTGTCATGAGTGTCCTTCACAATTGCAGTGCCTCACTTGTTTTTATTCACCCTGTAATTCTCATTCTATTGGTATTGTTGGCTTCATCTTAATTCACTTTGGGGTCAAAACTTCATTCATTTTGTTGGAAATACATACATTATATTAAAATATTTTTAAAAGCACATTGAACTCTTATGCTAAGTATATGCTTAATTTCTTAGACACATTAAAACGTCAAAAGGTCAGATTCTATGCTCCTATGCATGTTAAAATAATTAAATTCCCACCATGAGCTATAGGAAATCAGTTGGATTTTTATAAAAGCTTTTAGGATTTAATGATACTTCACAGTTTGAGGACAATAACATTGTCTTTGCAATACTTTGTATAGCATGAATAAGAATTAGTCATTAAAAAGTAATCCTTTTGTTTGTGGAGAAAGATACAATTAATACCATGGCTGTTTCAAGAATTAGGTAACTAATTTTTTTTGTAATCAGGACGTATCTTCTACAGGAGCAGATGTGCATTCGTTTTCTATTCAGTTAATGATCAAAAAGTCCTTAATCTAGTGTATGCTTAAGCAGAACATTTAGACTGCTTTATCACTGCAAAAGAAGTTTTTGGAGCCACTTCCCTTAAAAGAGTTACTCCTCCACTTTCTGTTATTAGAAATGCATCTGCAGCATGATGACTGTTCAAAGACTAGGTTTTTATATGAGGGAATCTGATTCCCTTTATTACCTTTAACTATCTTGTATAATATTGCTTTGGGGTGACACAAAAATGCCAGTCAGTATTATCTGAGGACATTATTTTAATTGCCAACTTAAAAAAAAGCCAGATTTCTTATAGGCTTTACTATTAAAAAGGATAAAATGTTCCTTTTCAGTAATGCTGTATGATCTCCATTCTGTAAAGCTTTATTCTCCTCTAAGTTCGTATCAGTGTTTCTGAAATTCTGCGATAGCCTTGAAATTTCTTTGCTGTAGTCATTTGTAGCTAGATGTTATGTGTAGCAATTTTGTCAGTAACTTCTCAATGTAAATAGAAATCACTACTTGCCTATTACAGTGCCGTGCTCCAATGCTTCATATTCAGTTATCTAGTATTAAACCATATCTCATAAGCCACATAGATCAAAAAGTTAAAATTAGATGTCAATATTTTTTCCCAGTAAGTGATAGACTTTCATAATCATAGTTCTTCACAGCCATACTTAACTTTTACAGAGGTAGAAAATCATCCTTATTCCAAAGACAAATGTACTGCTTTAAATTGATTTACATTCCCAGCCATGAGACAGGGCTGTATCATTGACCATGGTTAATCTGGCTTCCAAATTTTTTGGATTAGAAACCTCAATACTTAGATACCCACCCAGTCCTTTTTCGCATATGCATAATGGTATGTAACGTTTAATTAAAGATCTTGGACAGATGAAGAGTCACAGTGTTGTTTCAACAGCACGTTGCTATAGGGTTGGGAGACCCAGCTGGAGAGCAGTGGTGGCTTGCCGGAAGAAAGCATCATTGCTTTCCTGCCTCCCCTCCCCCCATGACCCTGAGTCTGGAAGGCATTGCTGGTCCAGAATGAGGTTAAAAGAGCAGACATTGGGTGCATCAGTACTGTGAAAGTAAGCAGTATCAAAGTTGGCTCTTTGGTCTTGACGCCAGACGGCACTTAGCTGCTGTGAAGGTTGCTTGGCCACCAAAGCAGGATGACCACATCCAAACTACCTTTTGGGAATGGTTCCTGGACCCTGTTAAGTCCTGAACTGTGTCTGGGATTTTCTGGTGTAGTGCTGCTTTGCCCTGGCCAGAAAAGCACCAGGGACCACATACACAAGTATAAGACCAGGGATCACACCCAAGCATAGGTGACTGAGATCCAGTGCCAAGGAACAATTTACCAGTAGGGATGTGGCTAATGAAAACAGAATCACCCTGAAGTCTGAAATAATGGAAATGGAGTGAGGTAGATAAGTATAAAGTACAGGGATATACCCTTAGGAAATAATAACAAGAACTGCTATTATGTGGTTTGCTGAATTCAGCTTACCTTGAAGTGAAGGACTGGCCTATCACAGGCTGAAGACGAACCCTTAGTCTACTGCTGTCAAAAAGCTGAATGCACTCCTAAATTGTATGAGATTAAAAAAAAAAAAGAGGAATGGGGGATGAATTCCTCTGGTACATGGTATGTATAAAACCTCATCTAGGATGCTGTGTCTTGCATGGAGTAAAGATGGATAAACTAAAGCAGATCCTGAGAGTAGCTAACTATGATCTGAGAAATGGGAAACCTCTCTTCATAAAGAAACTAAAGGTATTTTGTTTATTTGGAAAGCAAAGTGAAGGCTGAAGTGATATTGGATCCTGTAATACATTGGGGAAATAAATGCTGGAAAAGGGAAAAGTAATCTGAACTGCAAGACAGTTTCAAAATAATAACAAATAGGTATATATTCAGGCTGAAAATTAGAGAAAGACTTCTAAACAACACTGAATGAAATTCTGAAATGTCCTTCCAGTAGAAGCAAAAAGAACAAATATTCAAGCTATTTAAAAAAAGGGGAGGGGTCAGGAGGACAGAGAACGATCAGTTTACAAACTGGCTGCCTGCAGTGCAAGGTGGTGAGACTTTATCTCCAAACATTCTCGTTAATTCTGCATTCCTATTTTATATACATTTTTTCTGGATATTTATTTAGTTCTATAAATCACATTAAACATATAAACATTTATATATGATCTCAATAAATAAATTTATAGCTTATATTTCTATGAATGTTCAAATGAATATTACATATATTTACAAAGATGATACATAACTTCAGCTAGGACTGGTAAGCACATACCTCTCAGTTTCCCTAAAACAATGAGAGAGAAATATTTAACTTGTGAGACCCAAATGCTACTCATAAATTGATTCATCTTTGAGATTGAAATATCAGCTTCATCCCATTTTGATAGGAAGAGGAAAAGTGGAAGAATCACAAGTTCGTTCTAAAAAAGAGATAAATGAGATAAATTGCCTTTGGGAAGTGCTGGTGTCCCCACAGACAAAGCTCAGATGACAAGTCACTTCTAGGTGTGTGCTAAGATTCAGTTCTTCTAAGGGCAACTTGTTTTCCCCTTATTTCCTTACTGTCTTCAGGCAAGAAACAAATTTATCGCAGAGTGTTTTAGTAGACAATGATTATAGTTTATCCAGTTTTTATAAGACTTTCAATAATTCATCCACACAGTGTGAATAACTGGAAGAATGAACAAACATTTAGGATTAAGGGAATTACTGCCTTGGATTAGCAGAGATGACGAATAATTTGTGCTCTTGAGTTGGTTTAAAACAGTAACTGTCTTTGTGGTAAACAAAGATACAACTAGAATAGGTGAAAAATGATCTGAAAAGTCTTTGCTGTTATTTTCTGATTGGTGGTTTTGCAGGGGTTGACATGTGCAGAAACACCATTACAATTAGGAACCTCTGTTTCATGGTTATTGCTGGTGGTGGCTCTTGGATAGTCATCTAGCATAACTGACAATGTTGTCTTGACCTTTTTTTCTCCTTCAGTGGCATGCCTAGACATGGTCAGGGTGAGACAGCATGCTTATCTATGGCTGACTCGCACTTTTGCCACTTCATGGCACCACTTTTGTAGCTGTAGAACCACTCAAAAAGTCCTGGCACCCTGGAGACGGTGAACAAGGTAGAGATGTCATCATAGTGGGACCAGCTCAGACAAAGGAGGTGTAAAACTGCAAGAAGCAGTTGGTTTACTTTTGAGGAGGCTATTTCGAGACTCCTGTCTGTGGTAGACCACCAGTGGGAAGAGATCTCTAATGTCCATCCCTATGCATAAGTGCCCCATGCTTTGGATTTATTTTTTAACAACCCCCATGCAGGCTATAAGATCTGTCAGCAGACAGGAAAATGGAGGTTAGTGATCTGCTTCTAGAAGTGTTTTACCTAGCTGTCCGCAGCTGTTTTTAGGTCTTGTAAATTGGAGATGGTGAAAAATTACTTATACCAGATTCAAATTTGGTTACCTCTTGCGTTTGTTCTTTGCCCTTTTCTCTCCTCTTGTGGTCTTCATTTTAGTAATTGCTAAGTCCAGGGTTCTGTATAGCTGATATACTGGGGTATTTCCAAGATATCTTCTGCCCCTTGGGAATGATTTTCTTGTTCTGTGTCATTTCGTTTACATCTTGTCACAAGTGATGCAAAATGGGTGAGTGTTGGTTTATTTATACAAAAATAAACATTGGTTTATACTTTAAACAGATATCCAAAAGTTTAAGTATGATTTTTCCATCCACATTTGAAGGTCATGAAAACACCATGCAGGATCTGATGCTAAACATGTACATCTGTCACAAACACATGCACAAAGTCTCTGTCAAATGGTCAAAACTGAATACTTCCTTTGTACAATTTTCCACAAAAATTAAGTTAGTTTGTTCAAGCAATGATTTTTTCCTGCAACTTTCCTTTTTTTTTGTAAAGTATATTTTTTATTTTTAACTAATCCACCAGAAATGAATCAATGTCAAAAGCTCATCAAGCTAATACTTCCCATCTCCAATCGCTAATTCTGTTGTTGTATTACCTCTGTGCAACTTGGGAAACCTACCACTTTTCTTTGCTGCCACCTCCTGTTGCGTTGAAGGTAATGCTGTTCAGGGTTTTTTTGTTTGTTTATTTCTGGTAGTATAAAAGTGTTAATTTGATGGTAGTATCTACTTACTACTCTGCACACAGAGAATTTCCTAGCTCCCACATTTATTCTTATGAAGCTGGTACAATATGCGTTGGCAGGCCGTGATGAGAATAACCCGGCATAGGCAGAACATCCTCCTCAACACTTCATGGCTACTTATTTTTCTTTCTCTGAAAGTAAATAGAGCATGGTAAATAGACTTCAGCTTGACACTTGCAGGACTGGGGAGATGAGGACACTGTGATCCGAAGATCAAAATGTGTGACATGCACAGGGCAGCAACAGCACCTGAAAAGGAGGTGAGAAGAAAGGAATAGTGATTTATAAGACTTACAATAATTCATCCAGAGGGAAGGGATTGCGTGGGGCTGAGAAAGGGCAGGTTGTCCCTACCCTGAAATATTAAAGAAGGTGTTGTGGTCTGTTGAAGTAGAAGGTGCAGTTTAAAATGACAAAATATTTTCAGAAAGTCTTCCTCTTTTTTTTTTTCCTGTCTTTGAGTCTTTTTCATCTTCTGATCCATTTTAGTTCAAGACTTTTCTCTCTCCTCTCCATTTTTTACTGTTTTGAAGGCCTTCCATTCTGTCCAGCTGGAACTGCTGTTTCTGCCTCTTCTTTGTCTCCCCTCCTTTTCTCCTCTTTTGCATTCGCTCTTTCTGTCAGTGTTTTTGCTTGATAGACAAGTGTCTATGTTCTTTCTCTTGTGCACTGTGCTCAAAGAGCTTCCAGAGAAAAGGGAGACTTAAAAAATATATCACTCACATATATAGTTGCCAATTAACAACTCAGCTTGCAGCCTCAGCTGGGTCATCCTTGTATTAAACAGGCTAATCTGGTTGTTAGAGTCTCTGGATAACTGAATCTTGCTGGAGATCATCCAGGCTATGCTGTAAAGGCCCTTACACTGTGGCGAATAAGCCAGTGACTCCAGGGAAGACTTGTGTGAGATCCTGGGAATTAGGTGCGTTTAACAAATCCTAGATAATCCTGTTTCTCTACGGTTCCTATGAGCTTTGCTTTTGCATGAACTCTTGTGAGTCAGGATACAGTTTCAGGTACCTTTTTCTTGATAGTAATGCTAGTTTAAGGAATTCTTATCCTTGCCCTATGCCCTCACCTGTATCATGCAACCGTTCGTAGGGCCTGTATGATAAAGGGGATAAATCAACTGATGTGGGTAAAGAATATTTCCCCTGTCTCTCTCCCCCAGAAGCATCACCCTGAGAAAAGCCTGGGCTGACTTACCCGACTTGAACCTGTGAGTGAAGACACGACGCAGCGGCTTCCAGTATATGGGGCTCCAACAATAATTTCATCTTCTCGCTAATCCTTCTCTAACTGTTCACTGAAAAGGAGGTAGATATATATATATATATTGGCATAATGGAACTTGTGAACTGAAAAGTTGCCAGCGTGATCAAAGAGTAAATGAACAGGAGCTGAAATGAGAACCACAAAGTTAAAGGAATACGATGTCTAAAGGACGTTGTTGTAGAGATGGTCACCACACAAGCAGAAACTTTTATCTCATAATTAAAATTATTGTGATGCATTGGGTGAAATCCTATCAAAACTATTGTTTTAAACCATTGGCCTAAGCCAAATTAGCTTTAAAAATTACACAAATAATAGGGAAGTTTTTAATTTAAGTAATGGCAGGTACCAAAGTTGAAACCCCAGTACTTGTCTCCAGCCAAAGATGCACAGGAACATGATTTGCTTTCATAGAAGGGACCCACTCCAGCCTGAAAACTTGGAGACATCCTGTGCAGGGGAGACGTGTATCACGGAGAGAAGGGTGGGAGAGGATTTTCATGATGGAGAAAGAGCCTTGGAGCTTAGAATAAAGACCTTATTTTTTTTTTCCTGTTTTATTCCACGTGTATGGGAAGA
The DNA here is from genome assembly GCF_003343035.1 of Apteryx rowi. NCBI lineage: Eukaryota > Metazoa > Chordata > Aves > Apterygiformes > Apterygidae > Apteryx > Apteryx rowi. The sequence continues at coordinate 1,493,358 of NW_020447830.1, forward strand.
AAGAATCACATTCCTTTATATTCAAAATTTTGTTAATGATGTATCTGACTCTATCAGTGACTTCCCTTTGCTATAGAGCACTATACTTTTGAAAGTTCCTTGTGTGAAAGGATGTCAAGTAGGTGCTCTTTTGTAAGTGCCAAGCTAATCCCTAAATCTGTGTAATTAAAAGGATCCTAATTTCTATTAGCTATTAAGCTACATTTTTGCTCTTAGGAGGACACTGACCATCTCAAACAGTATTCTGAATATTAGCTCTTCTAATACTATTCTAAAGTTCAGAATTTGGGCTTTAGAGTTAATTGTCTTAACTAAATTGCATTACTTCAGTATTCCCTGAGCTGTCTCAAGAATTCAATAAATATGAAGTGAGTGTTCTCAAGTTAGTTTTAGAGGTTATCAAGTTTTATCTTCTCCTTCAACAGGAGAGAAATGGAGAGGCTGAATTTTGTCTAATATACAGGAGAGTTAAAAAACAGACATACTTAGACAGACATACCTTTTTCATTTGCAATGAAAATAGAGAGGTTGTAGGTGGGAAAATGAAGGGTTTGGGCGTGAGCTGTTTTTTTTTCTTTCCTTTCCTCAGAATGCTACCAAAGTGTTTAATAATTAGGTGTAGGCAGAAATAGGTGTTGGGAATCCATTTTTGTATCAAGGAAAATGAAAGATAAGGAGAAGATGCTACACTTTCTAGCAATTAAAAGACAATCATTGCTGAAAATGCTGGAGGGTCTCTTGTTTCAAATTCAGAAGAAATCCTTCCATCAACGGAAACATTTAAAAGGGCTTTTTTTTTTTTTTTGGCAAAGGAGGGATTCTAAATGAAGTGTGAACTATTAAAGCAGTCAAGATTCAAACAGGCAGTCTCTTGTTTCCAATGCAGCAAGAACTGCCTGGGGGCCTATTGTCGTTAATGTACACCCCCCATGAGGATAATCTCTGTCAACAGATGTGTTTGAATGTTTTCTTAAACTGATGCTATGAGACAGAGAGATGTACAATGGAAGTAGACACAGATTCAATCAAATACCGTTCTGTACTCTTTTCAACTGTTCTATTTCTCTCTCTTCAACATCCAATTCAAAATTGCTCTCCCTGTTTTGAAGGGCATCCTTTTTTTCCTGTTAGGATTGCCTCAATAGTTACTTGGTGCATGGGCTGTTTTCATAAATGGGTATGGCTATATTACACAGACTCAGAACAATAGCAGAAGGGAATCTGAGAAGTCACCTAGTCCATCTCTGTGCCCTCAGCTCCTCTGAACCCATTCCTGCTAGGTTTTGGCCCAAGCTGTTCTTAAAGCCCCTCGGGAATGGATCCACTCATTTTGGTGCTTACCTGTCCTTACCATTAGACTGATTTTTTTTTCTCTCAAGAGGTCTCTCTTGAATAGTTTCTATTTCAAATTAACCAACCTTTTTTTCTTTATTATCTTTCCTTGTCTTAACTGGCTATGCATGTGCATAGCTTGGGGCAAATGTAAGATGTTTGTCAGGTTATCCCTTCTTCAATTTTGTACTTCCAGACTTTTGGAAAAGGAGGGCTCAGACTGGACTGTTGGTTGAGCATGCATGCACACAGTTACCACGAACCAGCCGGTGGACTGTAACTTGCTTGTGCATCAAAGCCTGCCAACACCCCAGCCTTCTTTGAGGTAGGATAACTTGTGTTTGACTACAACATAACCTGTTGACTTTTTGGAAGACAAGCTGTGGAATGATGAAATGGTGGATTCTTCCCTCTTTTCTTGGTATTTTGATGGCTGAATTAGCTTGGGTGTGAGCTTACTTGGGACAACATGGACTCACATAAAATTTTAGTGAATTGGGAAAGACAGGAAGTACCAGAAGCATTTTGAGGCTGACTTGAATTATCCTTTTCCAGGATAATTATCTGCATATGTTTCATCTGCATATAATTAAATACAGAAATCTGCTCACCTGTACATGGGCTGCTGCATTTTATTTAGATATCTCTTTGTTGGGCTTGATGATTTAGCTATCTTTTATGTTCCTTCTTGGAAGCCTGGAGGTCACAGGCAGAAAACAGAAGATATCCAAGCATTGTCTTTGCCTGAGACAGGTTATTGGTGAAATGAGATATGTACAGATGGTCAGCTACTTGTATGCAGCTGCCTATAATGTGTATGGGGAGAGCGCTGTGTTTTGATGAGAAAAATATGCTGGAGTTTTCATGCTTCCAGTACCTTTGCAATTTCTCAAAAACTTACAGATGACCATTTCATACTTTCAAAATTTCAAAAATGGAACTCCTGTTAGTTAGAAATGCTAGATTAGGCTGTATCGTGGCAAATATTTAATCAGTATTTAATCAGTGTCAGAAGTTAGTGATAGTTTTGATACAAATGACTGTGTCTGAAAGAAAAGCCAGTCTCTGCACCAAGAAACTTATGGCTGAAATATAATGGACAGGCTGATAAATGAGAGAGATTTTGCCCTAGAGGCTAAAAGATCCAGTTCTGGGTTTGGTTTACACGCTTTGGACTGTGACTTAGGTCATGCTATTTACTGTCCACTTGAATGCTTAACTGAGAATTGTGTAGCATAGGGGCCACTTGAAAGATAGGTAGCCAAAATGAATGGAGAAAGAGATTTCAGTGATATCTTGCTATTTCAAACAAATTGAAAAGGGCCCGTAAGGTTGTGGTGCAGTATAGATGTACTACTTCTTCCATGTGCATTTTCCCATCCCTTTCCCTTGCATTTTTCTTTTCTTTCTTTCTTTCTTTTTTTCTTTCCTTCCCTCCCAGATTAGGACTCTTACTAACTAAAATGTTCTATTTTCCCGCTTTTGTTTGTTTAGCTTTCCAGACCATTTCTTGGTCAAAAAATAACAACAGTCTTTATTTCTGCATGCTACTTATCACCTCCTTCCTTCCTTTCTTTAATTTAATTGTTATGACTCTATTTGGAAGATAGTCTTCACCGCTTCATCTCTGTCTGAGAGAGGACTTCATCGGAAGTTTTGAAAGCAGCAGTTTTCTGTTCTCCGGAGACAGGAAATTTTCAGGGGTCTCTTAGATTTGTTACTAGACAGTGCAAGACCTGCACACACTTCTGAGCTGCTTGCCAGGTCTTCTCAAACTATAGAAAAAAATCCTTCTACCAAACTGTTGTGTTGCTTTGAAATACCATAGCTTCTCCACCCCATAAATCTGTACCTTCTCACCAGCTTTCACACTGACAGCAGTGGACTGATACATTTGAGTCATGATTGTTTGGTGTGCAGAGTATCTTTCTTGGTTGGTCAGTCATTGCAGAGAAGATTTCAATGTCGAGCAGGTTAGAGCTCATGCAGTGACATGCCAACAGGGAAGGTTTGGGCATGTGCACAATAGCTCTACTTGGCAAATTGCGTCCCAGCATTAATATTTAAAATATCATCCCAAATGGTGCTATTAGATTTAGCACAGTCAACGGCTCGGTTAACAGTTTTTGGCAGCTAGAAGATGAGGCCCTGAGAGAGGATGGCACCCACCACCACTGAGCTGTTCTGTGCCTCCAGCTTTGCCATGGGATTGTATTAATTTGTTCTGTCACACGTCATGATGTACAACTTGGAGGTTCGCACAGCCTTGCCTTGTGCCTGCTCTGTAATGAGTCCTGGCATCTATTTCTTAATGAGAGAGAGTGCATGTGCCACAAGAATAATTTGTATAGACACATCCTGATGGATGAGGCTCTTGCACTCAGATTCCCTTCTTTCAAGCCATTGTGTGTAGCCAAGCTGAAATTTCATAAGTAGATGAGGAAGTTGCTTCTTAAATTTTATCTCAGCTGATAACATTAAACATCAAGCCACAAAATTTTATATAACAATGGGAAAGAAAATGCTTGTAAGGCAACCTGCATCTGGCACATGACAGCATTAACTTTGGATGAATGTTCTACCTGCTGTACCAGGAATATTGCCTATGGTGCAAATGATGCAGTTAACATAAGGCTTTACTGTTTTACGTTGTTTGTTGGAGAGAGAGAGAGAGAGAGAGAGGAAAAAAAAGTGTTACAATGATGTAAGGTACCAGTAATCAAAGCATTGCCATTCTGATCTTTTTTTTTTTGGCTTTCATATTAAATCATTAATTCATTACAAGGCTGCTTTAGAAATGGAAGAAATTGTTTGCTAGCAAAATACCAGCATTTCCCTTCTGTGCTTATTCACTGTGTGCAGCTGAACTACTAGGCCACAGCTTTTTTTTTTTTTCTTGAATATTTTTTTCCTTCTGTGCTGCTGATTGATTCTTAAAAACTAGTTTTGTTTTCTCTCAAGCATATTCACTCTTGACTTTCATTTCTTTGTTTATGATGGTCTTGAAAGGTGTGTGTCAGCTGGACTCTTCCAAGCTTAAGATGACCAGCAACTATTTGGTTCTCTCCAATGACTAGAACACGTCTGATTTCTTGTCTTTCAAACTATGGCTTTTATCCCCAAGGTTCTTAAAAAAAAAAAAAAAAAAAAAATCCATAATTTGAATTTTTAAGCGTTACACCTTCCCTATGCCTCCACATGCTTGGCCTACTTCCTACTTCAGATAGTCCCCAGCGTTTGCGTTGGTGCCACCTCCTAAGCCTCTCCTGGCACACTCAAGATCTTGTTATGGACAAAAAGGGAGCACACCTTATATACACATCAAAGAATTGATTGCTAGTCCAATGAAAACAAGGCAAAAGCTGTTACCTATTCAAGGAAAATGAAACCCACACCTACATGATCCAAATTGTTTAATTAAAATAAAAGGTGTGAAATTACTGGTATAATTAATAGTAATATTAGTAATATTTGTCCTATTGCTGTCCCTCTTCTCCAAGCTACTTTCTCACCCTTCTCTTTGCCTGTGGATTGCTGCAGACACTTGGCCAGTTGTCTTCTCACCGGGGACTGCCATGGCAAGGTATTAGTGCCCCAAGTTACCACTGGGTGAACATTGACAATGGTTTCTTCCTCTTCTGATTGTCCTTGATTTTGGGCTTTGTTTGGGGATATTTTTATACTATTGCTTCCTAGTGCTTCTTTCCCATTGATCTGTGATTCTGTGCTATGCTAGGATTTTTGCTCACTTGTGGCTGTTTGCTGGGCTTCTGCTATACAAGGTATGACTAAACCTTACTAAATATGAATACATCCAAGGTTTAAGGCTACTGAACAAGGACTGTAGATTAAAAACAAAAAAATCTAACCATTTGTTTTTGTTATTGGAGTTTAGCCACCTGCCTGCTGCACACAAAGCAAGTCAAGACTAGTTGAGACAAATCCTCGGACTAAGATGAAGACTTGAAGTCTATAGTCTGTTGCTAGCAACACCATATCACCAACACCACCCACAATAAATTGAGCAATAAACTCACTTCTCTTCCACTGCTACCTTTCATGAGCTGTTTGCAGTGATTTTTGCAAAGGGGTATAGCAAACTCCTTCCTGGAAATGAGTGACATGCCCTGGAACGATTTCAATTTATGCTTTATGTCTGCAGGTGTTTGGCTCCGTAGCAGATGTCAAAATCTTCCTTAACAAGTGATGTTATAAGTCAGAAGTTCCAGTGGCAACCCTAATAGAGCAGTTCTTCTGGTATTGCTTTGGAGGAGAACCATGCTCCCGTTGTCTCCTAATGCCAAAGGCTCAGTGATGCTATAAATCATGCCCATTTCCCTTTTCTCCTTTTCACCCTTTCCTCTTTGCCCTTTACAAATCCTGACACTTCCATGTAATACTGATCTCCTTAAACCTTGGTAAGTACAGCTGTTTCTCTCTCTTCTCCATGTGTACGTGAGAAAAGTTGAGGAAAGGAGTGGGGGGCTACTACACAGCATCTGTCTTCAGGACTTAGCACCTGTAAAGCATCCTGTTAACTTGGTCACTTTATCTTGAGACTCGTAGGGTGGTAGAGCAGGAGTGGTTTTGAAGGAGCTGGAGCCTCACACCCCAAGAGCTTTCCTGGCACCTAGGGCCATTTTGGCACCAAACTGCCAGTTTGGAAGACTGAAAATCTTGCCTAGAGTGAATTGTCATTTCTGAAAAGTGTCCTTTTCACCTTTCTCTGCCTTGGTTTTTCACTCTGTAAATAAAAGATGGCATTAACAAGGAGCACTTTCTGCAAAACAGTTTCAGGTCAATTTAGTATAAAGCACTATGTTTGTGTTAATTCTTTAGTGGACTGTCCTGAAATCACTTACATTCAAGGTTTTTGATGCTGTAGCCTGAAAGCCAGTTTTGGGTCATTCAGAAGGTCACTCTGGAGTTGCCTGATCTCTCCTTTCATATGTCATGCTTATGGGATGAAGGACCTGTGTATGTGTAGGGATAGATAAAAGGTGACAAGGCTGCAGACTAGATGGACTAGCTGGGTCCAGTCTGAAACTGGGCTTCTCTAAAGCAAATCATCCCTTTAACATAAGCTTTCCTGTCCCTTGACTAGGAAAAGGCAAAAACATGTTGCTTTTCTTTTTATATAACCATCAGAGAGTGATAGCCAGACTTACTGTAAGACTCAGCCCCTGGCTCAGAACAATGTCACCTGTCCTTATTTCTAGAAATCATTTGCTTGCTCCTATCTTCTTTTAATGTTTTTTTCTCCTTTTTTTTCCCTTTTGGATCTTTTAATTACAGGCTGCAATCCTTTCACATCTAGGCAAGAGCAGAAAGACACTAACAAAGCTCATGGTGATTCTTTTTTAAAATAAAGCAAAAAAAAAAGTGTTTTTGTATTAAGTAATAGAGCATCATGTGAGTTATTTATGAAAAATCCATCAGTGACTTCTTCAGCCTCTTAATTTCTGGCCTCTAGCAGAAAGGTGACAGGGTTAGTCTATGGTTACAGGACAACTGAAAATGTCCCTGCAATCCATATTTTTCCCTATCCAGGATAACGTTCATTTTGCTGCAATACCCAGGAAACTGCTTCTTGAGCAGACAGTTGATAAAAGCAAACTGATTCTGCGGGGCAGAGCCATAAAGACTCAGAAATCTTCCTTGGTGCAGAAAAATCTGGGGCTGATTTCTGTATTTCATTTTTGTAAACTTCTTTTGCAGGCACTCAATTCTATTTTACTGTAGTGGTCCTCGAAAGACTTCAGGGTAGTGATGATGATTTACACACATGGGTTCTTACTATCCACTACAGTTTTACGAATGGCTGGGGGGTAGGGAAACATTAGTGAAACAGAATACCAAAAGATGCTTTTATTAAATCTGTAAAAGGACCTTTTAGGATTTCAGATTCCTTTCCTCTCTTCCCAGAAAGGAACTTGATGAGAAAAAACATGCAGTCCTTCAAGTCTAAAAGTGTTCTGAGTTTTGGGGCACGGATAATAAGCAGGATTACAGCTGTGCTCTCCGAAACGCACAGGAGGGATCCAGCAGCCTGTGACGTGTGCTTGGACAGTTTGGCCAGCTCCCGCAGGTCTGCCTTACACCCCTTCCCAGCCGGCAGCTGGCTCCTGGGAGCGCTCTCCGAGATGTCACTGCTCCTTTGGAAAGCTGCTCGGCGAGGCCAGGGGGGCTGGGTGCTCTAGAAAGTGGTTTTCTTGTGGTGGAGTCGAGGATGTACAGCAGCACCGCGTGAAAGAGTGAGAGAGGGAGGAACGAGCAGCACAACATCCAGAGCCGGCTGCCAAAGTCAGCAAGGGGAGGAAAGAGAGAGCTCGTCTTTGCAGCATGTTTTCCCCCTGTCCCTCTTGAATTGTAAAACCTGAAGCATCAAGTGAGCTGTGGATTTACAGTTTTTGAAGATTATTTTGATCTGGACATTAAAATAAAAGCAGCAATGAAGCTATAGGGTGAATGCTCTACACGGAGTTCGAGAATAAGGTATGTCCTGTTTCTCCTGTTGTTCTTGTTAGAAAAAAATTAAATGCTGCAAGTGTGAGTATGTATGCACAAAAGGTAAGTGCAAAAATGTATGTGTATGTGCACAGTTAGGCGTTTTCACTCTGTATATTCACTGTTTTATTAATTTAGGTTCGTATTCAGATTGCCTTCACTAATACTTAGTTTCACATAGAATCCTCTCAATTATCATTCCACCTTTTTCCTCCTTCCTGGGGAATAAGATATTTCGTCATACACATAAAGATTTTAGGATCTAGCCTTCTTAAATGTATCTGAGGAAGTCAGAACAGTGCTCTGAAAGTGTTGATATTTAGTGGTTGCACAGTCTCTTTTCTTCTCTCTCCCCTCCATCCCATCTAATAGTGTTGTGGTCACTAGGCATGTGTGATATAACCAGAGATAACTTTATGAGGTAGTATGCCTGGGCAGCATTATGGAATTTTGATAAATATTGGTCTTTCTGGACCAGTATTTCTGGAGGTGTATAGAGATCTGGCATTACTTTTATTACAACATTAATTTGGGAGAGACCTGATCATTTTTGTTACTGGATAACATCAGAAACACAAAATATTGGTTGGTTGATTTCAAAGTCAAAAATTAAAGCTAATGTCCCAAAACAGTCTCTTACAGCACAAGAGAAAGTATTTCCTTAAATTGTGTGTTTGTGTCCCTTTCTCACAGCTTCTGCTTGTTGTTCATAGAGAGAAGGTAATTGCCAGAACGTGTAAAATTGTAAGTCAGCACAGTGATGTGATGGCACTTTTCACCAGAGGGAAATGGGCTCTTTGTGTTTCTCGGACTTCTGAACTATTTTTAATGGCAAATTAACACTCAAGCACTCCTACGAGAGTCAGGTATTGGGGTATCTCAGTGTTTGCACGCAGTTAGGAAATGACTGGACAGTGTTTCTTTGCTGAGTTAGATGAAGGTACTGTCTCTGTGAACCTTTTTGCACAGAAACTTGCAGTGTTGAACTACTGGTTCAGTGGTAAAAATGCAGAAAAAAAGGGCAATTTTAGTATGAATTTTAGCCTGTGATAGGAGGCGAGAGATCCAGCAGGGAGACTGGGGACAGGGATGCAGCAGTCTTGAGTTACATCCCCAGCCACTGCCTCACTGTACGACTGCATGTAAATCACTAAATCGCCCTAATTAGGTTTATCAACTGGAAAATAGTTATGTAAGTACATGCTCTGGCTCTGTTTTAAGGCCTTATTGTTTTTCATGAGAACAGAATAGATGAGACTGCACAGGCTGGTCAGCCAGGAAGCCACTTTTCTCTCCTTGTGACAGGGTTAGGCTTTTGCTTGTCACCAGGATGCTCGGTTAGTGGACAGACATATATCAGTGCAGGGGGAGCAGGGACAGGTAAGGCTCCGAAATGGGAAAACTCCATCTAAAAATGTTCAGGAGCTGGGCACAGTCACCCTCAAACCAACTGCAGGTGACGTATCTTGTGAGCTGGGATTGCCTTTCCATGCCGCTTTGGTTTGTCTGGTGTTTGTAGCCCTTCCGTGTTGTATGTTCTCCTGTAGCAGTGCGATTGGTACCATTTTCTGACAAACTCCATTTACGGAGTTGAAATTGTGCTTGCTGAGTTGCTTAGCTCCATTTTTGTCCTCTCTGAAACATGCCGTGGCTACGTCTACTTTTCCTTTTTGTCTGGTCAATCTCTGCTGATCATGTAGCTCCAGCATTTGAGTGTCAAACAATTTTTTTTCCCAAGGCAACATCAGGAAAGCAGGAGTTTGAAAGCTGCTTTATTGCTGCTGTGCTGGAGGTACTGCAGAAATTTTCTGATTCAATGAGGCCTTTGCAGCCTTTTCAGATCCTGTGACGTGTCTGCTCTGTTTTCCTTTCCTTTGCTTTGGCTCAGGACTAAACAGACACCTGAATTCGTTTTGCAACATTTGAAGCGAGGTAGAGCTGGATCTTCAGCTTGTGTAAGTCAGCATCACTCAGCTGCAGCCGGATCTGAAGGTCTGCTCACCCCGAGGATTCCCAGAAACTTTATTGCAGGCTTGGCACTGCAAGAAAATATACTCCTGCCTATCCCAGAAAAGAGTAGGGGTTTGTGCCCTGAAAACCGTCAGCAGAGGGAACTCAAACATGGACATATGGTGGGTTACAGTGGGAATACAGAGCTTTTGCTTCTAATATGCTGCAATTTAGAGTCCACAGAAGCAAGATCTGGCTCTTGCATTGGTCCTTGAAGTTGTCTGAGGAATTTCACAGTGAGGACCTGAATCTGGGGATTAATCTTTCAATCCAAGCAGGGATCCTGGTAAAATGTGCCCGTCTTCTCGGACAAGCTGTGACTGTGCTGTGCTTTGTCTGTGGCAGCAGCAGAGGTGCTCACCAGAGGTGACTGGAAATGTCCTCCACCAGGGAGCATGGCTCAGCGTGCAGGGCTGTGTGTTGCTGTGGTGTTGGTGTACACAACGCGTTGTGGTTTGGTTGATTTTCATGTACTAAAAGCTGAGCAGAAGGAAATCTGTATTATTGCTTTTCAAAGGTTTATGGGTTTTTTTGCTTTAATTTTTGTTCCCAGATCAACTTTCTCTCAGTGTCTCTTAAACATTCTTTGCTTTTCTGGTAAAATAATGCTTGAATTTGATCGGGTTCGTCCAAAGTGGTTTCCTCTTAGCACTTCTTCCTCTCCTTCCCCCAACTACTTCTCTTGTGATACATTTATGTTTCATAATATAAGGTCCTGGTGACTTTTCTATCTTTTTGGAGTCCCTAAAAAGCACTTTTGATGCCTGATTCTTGCCAAAGCAATGATACTTGTCACTGAACAAGTGCAGTTCTTTGTAATGTGTGTTACCTGTTCAGGGCACTTTTGAAATGTTCTTCCTTGTGCACAACTCAGCAACTGCTCATACTCCATTTTACATTAATAAGTCTTTTATCAAGGTTGAATTCAGTAGATTATTGCATCTGCCTTAGCTGCGCTCTTAAAATAGTGAACTTAATCCCTAGTATTTTTCCCCCCAAAGGATCTGCTTGTATTAGAAATTAAGAGGTGTTCTGGGAAAGGGAGTCTCTCTCTGATCTAAGGATATGATTAGTTTAAGACATGACAGGTCCTAAGTTACTTTTTTTGACAATTTTAATTAACCTTTGGAAAAACTCACCTAGGGGGGCTACTGAATTTTCATTGTTAAAAGTTTTAAAGAACAGACTAGACAGTCATCTATGATGAGATGATTAGAGTTCAGCCTGGCTTGAAAGCAAGCAAGAACTAGCTGTTTGCTTGAGGTCCTTTCCAGCCTGTTTTGCAGCCACAGGGCTTGCAATGATTGTATGTTGTAGTTTTGTTTCCCAGTGTCTGTCTCCTGGAGGGTGTGAAGTCCCTGTCACCACTCACTCACGTTTCTTGGAGTTACTTAGCACCAAATACTCCAAACTTCTCACTGAGCGCAGTGGCACTGACCTCTTGGAAGCTGCACGTAGGGGGTTGTGTTAGCAGCACGAGTGAGCAGTTACAGGCTTACCTTCCAAATCAGAAACGACTGTTGTGAAGGCTGCCACTATGTCCACCTTGTTCAAATGTAGTGCTGTTCTCAGGATGGAGAAATTTTCCGCAGTTTGGATGCCCTCGCACCTTGCTCGCTGGATACAAACATACGTTCTGGCCGCTGCCTGGGATATCAGCAGGGATTATGCCACAGAGAGCATTATTGGTTGTTTTGTTGAGTCCCCCCACCCAAACAAATAAATCACAAATTTCAGGTGACCACAGACTTGTGAATGTGGTCATGTCTGCTTTTGATATGGAGGACCAAATGTGTAAACACAGCGCTTTGAAAACAGTGTTTTTGACTTTGCACATCAAAATTTGAAAATGTAACAGATGGCTCAGAGCCGAGTTTCAAATTTTAGTTTTGATCTGCTTATTGCAAAGACATCACTCCATTCTCTCTCAAAGGTGTTGTCCTGGGGAAAAAAGAAAAATACATCGCTCACAGCTTCAGGTCCCTGCGTAGGCCATCACCTGCAAAATCATAGTTTATTTTTACTAGAACTAATAAATTGACTGTTACTTCATAACAATGTTGTGTGCCTTTGCATCTGTTAGGACAGTCTGTGCTTTATAATGTTTTCCCAAATTAGCAGAACGCATTATTCTTGCTCGTATGGTTGACTTCAGCGCCATCACAGCAGGCTGCATTAGTCCATTGGCCCACCTCTGCCGTAGATACAAATTCACTCCACTTCCCCTTTGGGGAAAAGAGGTTTAACCATCTGCCAAAAGCTGTGCATCGAGCGGAAGAAGAGACGAGGCTCTGCGGGTCCCAGGGGCTGCCCTGAGCTTGGTCCTCTCGGCCTTTCTGCTCCCTGAGGGGGCTGGAGCCTGCAGGAGACTCTCCCATCAGAAGACCGGAAAACCTGAGGGCAAGGATGGAAAAAGTGGACCCTGGCAGGGTCACGGTGGGAAGTGAGGTGTCCACGGGCAGAAATTTTAGCCTGGACAGATTGCACGAGTGGCCTGAAGCTGCTGCAGCTGCCTTCCTCGGGGCAGCAGGCAGAAGAGGCCTGACAAACCGCAGAGGACACGGTGAAAAGCCCCCGCGAGAGCTAAGGAGAGCAGCGGGGAGCAAAACCCACGCAGGGTTGGAGAAACAGCATTGATTAAAACCAAACAAAAAAGCCCCAGCCTTCTTTTTAGTCTGAGAAGTTTTGAGACCTGCTGCTTTATAGTGTCTGAGTCAGGATTTTGGATCTCTTGAGGTTAGCTATAGCGGAACAGTTCCATTTTAAAGAATATATTATTTAAAAGTGGAACTGTTTGTATTAATTAAATATGAATGTCTGCAGCACAGGAGTAAGCACGAGTCCATTTCTGGTAGGAAGCAGAGGATTGGTGTCTTTTGTTCTGGCTTTAAGTCTGTTTTCACAGGCACCAGGGGCCTTTCAGCACTGGATGTGCTGGAAAGATGGTCCGTAGATGAGCTAGATCGGCAGGCTGTGGTGTAATGCTCTGTTCCCACGCTTTGTTCGTCGGAGACCTGCTGCAAAGTGGTATCCTTTGTTCTTGCAAGGGAGCAAGAAGAAAACAGTCTTGGAAAACTGACTTATTTTCCGGTGCTTGTCTGAATCTGCCTGTCACGCTATCTGGAAGACTTAGGTGTTACAACAGATCTTTTGAGAGCCTGTTTTTTAATATATGCATATTAATCAGAAACAAGGACTTTAATAAAAAAATGATTGGAGGGATTTTTTTCTTATTTTTCACTTTATTTTCTTGTATTTGCTGTTGTCTTTTTTTTTCTTGAGAACACTTAGAGGGCTAGCTCTCAAAAAGGGCACAGCCCAGGAAAAATGAATTTTATTTTAATTTGAGAGAGACTCCAAAATGGGAATAGCCCAGATCATGACTCATATAGTGGACAGTCAGTCACTGTTTTCTGATGATCAGGCCACGAGGGGTGGGCTCCCAACCTCTAAGGCTCTGTCTGCAGCTACATGTGAGTTTATTTTTACCCCACTTTTTTGTAACGATTACATGGCCATCAAAACTGAGTAATAAGTCTTACTGCATACTTCTAAGACCAAAAGAAGGCAGAAGCACCTAACTGGGGCTTTAACCCAAAATTTAAATTCCACCTTTTAGCAGGGTGTTCAGCCTGAGATGGAGCCACATCATGCAGCTACACGTGTGATTGTAGCTTTTCCTCTACTCTTTCCACTGCAGTATTGCTATGTGATGTTGCATTGTATTGGCTAGGCAGATCATCAGTGATTCTTCAGCGATAGCTGGCCAGAAAAGTAATTTCCCAGTATCAACATCCAAAAAGTTGATGTTCCAAAAGCTTTCCCAGCCTCTATTATGTGAGAAATATGAGATATTTCTATTTTACCATTTTCTTTCCTGATTAGCACAAAAGAAGTTACAGTCTTGTATGATGGAGCATACAGCTCACCTGAAATGTAGGAAATCTTAATTTGAACTTTTAACCTGGTGAATAATTATTCAAAGTGATTATTCCCCTTCAATAAGAGCGTGCACGAGAATCTGTCCTAGAATAACCAACAGTCTGGTGATTAAAGCAGTTACCTATTAAAGAGAAGAAATAGATTCAAGTCCATGGCTTGAGTCGTCAGGCCTTTTAAATGTAACCTGAGATTAAATCATGACATTCGTTCTTAAAGAAATCTCTCCTACTAACAGTAGAGCTCACTACATTAAAAAAGAAGAGGTGCTTAGTGTTTGTTCTGGGAGAAGTGTTCTGGTTATTTACTTTCCTAAATACAACAGCTGGTCGGACTGTTGGAGAAATACCTGACAGGATGCATGTCATTAACTAAAACCAGTTTTGAGAGACATAATCGGATCCGGGAAAAATGAGCACAGGGAAGCAGATAGTTAAATGGTGTAGCGATGCTTGTTAGCAGATGTGTTGAACTCATTATATCATGACCATATGATGAGCGAGTGACACCATAGCAGCCAAGATGGCTGTAGGAGGGCAAGGCAATGCCCATGTTCCCTTCGGCCTATGCCTTTTGTGGTCCATGTTTGCAAGACACACTCTACAAAATTATTTGATGTTTAGCTCCAGGTTCTTGTTACCTGCAGTTCCTTGAGCTCTCAGCTGGTGCTATGGGGTCCTCTCCTTTCCCTGATGCTCCTTGATAAGGAGAAGTGATGTGTGATGCTAACACAACCTCAGTATGAAGTTTATTTATGTTGAGTATTCATATTGCACACAAAAAAATGCTGTGAGATTCCTCATTTTGTTATAACTAGCTGTTTCTGTAACCTTGTTTTTCTCTCTTTTTTTTTTTTTTTTTTTTTTTTTTTTATACACTCTCAAAGTGAGTGGATGCCAAATTTATACGGAGTACAGGGGAGTTTTAGAATAAAAATTACTCTCGATAGTTTGAATTTGGATCCAGTTGGCACTGAGACTTGACTAACTTTATTGTGGAGACTCTGAGGAATGGATGTCATTGAACAAATTAAAGAAAAAAATAATTCCTTTTTTTCCCCCCCTTAGAAAGATAACGATACACTTTGGTGCTAATGTATCCCTTTAGCTTTGTCTTTTACTTGAAATAAAATTAATTATAGTTTTATTATTTTTAAGACCTATTACATGTCATGAGAGGGCATAAAGTTATTTTCTTAATTAACGCAGTTGACAATGTTATTGTTTTAGCTGTGTTAATTTTTTTTAATAATGAACTCTGCTAATTCTTTCTAACAGGCTGCACTGGGTCAGTGGCCCTCTTTTTTTTCCATCTACAATTTATCTCTTGGTAAATTCATCTGCTTCCACAAATTATTATGACACTTGTAGGTGGCTCATGTCTTTGAATGTAATATTCCATTCCTTGTGTGCTCATCAGTCACGTTAAAGCATTTCTGCCCTAGTAACTTTCATAGAGGAATCTTGTGGTAGCATTCAATTGTAGCTCAGTTTCTGTGATTCCTGTGGTACAAATTTCATACTGCTCAGGCATTGTCATACTAAGTAACTCCCGCTTCTGAGTTACACAATGCCTTTAGTTTTTAGATTTTTTTTTTGAAAGTGTTTGGTGTTAAATTTTCCCTCAAAAGTTAAAAAAAAGAGACTTTTTCATACAATTTTGGCCTTCTTCTGTAAACAGAATGCATCCATTTTTTGGCAAGCTATTGTTGATTGTTTTTTTACTGATTTAGACTAAGGTCTTTAGACTTTGTCAATATCTGCCAATAGTTAGCTAAGCCATATGGAAGAAGGATTAGCATACCTCACTTGCTTGCAGCTTCCCAGGAACTTACAGGCAATGAGAAATTGTAAAGTATAGATCAAAGTTACACCATGGAAGTTTTCATTACAATAGCATTTTGCAGTCACTGTCCATGATTCAGGCTCCCATTAACTTTTAGGTGCCATGACTTTTTTGACCTGCCAGGCTTTGTAATACCATGGTGTCTTAAACACTCACTCACCCATCCACCACCACCACCACGACAGAGTTAATTCAAATCTTGTTTCATGGAATACTTAATCTTGAAAAATGCAAATCCTCTAAATTTGCTAGGCTTTATTTGATAGTTTAAAAGCTGTCCCTCTTCTTATTTATTCTACCCAACACTTGGCAGACCTTAGATGTTGCTCAGGACTACGGTTTTTCTTGACTTGGAATTGAGAAGGATAATTATTCTGCCTTGTTAATTACATCTTCTTTTTGGTTCTCATACTCTAAAAGCATGAGGTTTGACTCTTAAACAGATTTGCACGTTGCACAGGACCCTGCCCAGACGGCTTTGGAATATCTCCAAGGATGGAGACTCCACAACCTCTCTGGGCAACCTGTGCCAGTGTTTTGTCACCCTCACAGTAAAAATGTTTTTCCTCAGGTTCAGACAGAAGTGTCTGTGTTTCGGTTTGTGCCCATTACCTCTTGTCCTGTTGCTGGGCACTACTGGAAAGAGTCCGGCCCCATTACCCTCCCTTCAGATACTTATACCCATTGATAAGATCCCCCATCAGTCTTCTCTTCTCCAGGCTGAACAGTCCCAGCTCCCTCAGCCTTTCCTCATATGAGAGATGCTCCAGTCCCTTCATCATCTTAGTAGCCCTTTGCTGAACTCGCTCCAGTAGCTCCACGTCTCTCTTGTCTTGGGGAGCCCAGAACTGGACACAGCACTCCAGATGCAGCCTCACCAGGGCTGAATAGAGGGTAAGGATCCATCTCCCTTGACCTGCTGGCAATGCTCTTCCTAATGCACCCCAGGATACCATTAGGGCGCACCAGGGCACATAGCTGGCTCATGGTGAACTTGGTGTCCACCAGCACTCCCAGGTCCTTCTCAGCAGAGCTGCTTTCCAGCAGGTCAGCCCCCAGCCTGTCCTGGTGCCTGGGGTTATTCCTCCCCAAGTGCAGGACTCTGCACTTCCCATTGTTGAACTTCACCAGGTTCCTCTCCACCCAGCTCTTCAGCCTGTCCAGGTCTCTCTGAACAGCAGAACAGCCCTCTGGTGTGTCAGCCACTCCTCCCAGTCTTGTATTGTCAGCAAACTTGCTGAGGGTGCACTCTGTGCCTTCATCCAGGTCACTGATGAAGAAGTTGAACAATGCTGGATGCAGTATTGACCCCTGGGGGACACCACTAGTGACTGGCCTACAGCTGGACTTTATGCTACTGATCAGAACTCTCTGAGCCCAGCAGTTCGGCCAGTTTTTAGTTCACCTCACCGACTGCTTATCTAGTCGGCCCTTCATCAGCTTACCTATGAGGATGTTATGGGAGACAGTGTCAAAAGCCTTGCTGAAGTCTAGGTAGACAACATCCGCTGCTCTCCCCTCATCTACCCAGCCAGCCATTCCATCATAGAAGGCTATCAGATTGGTTAAGCATGATTTCCCCTTTGTAAGTCCATGCTGACTACTCCTCATCACCTTCTTGTCCTTCATGCACTTGGCAATGGTTATCCAGGATGAGCTGCTCCATCACCTTTCCAGGCATGGAGGTGAGGCTGACTGGTCCGTAGTTCCCTGGGTCCTCCTTCTTGCCTTTTTTGAAGACTGGAGTGACATTGGCTTTCTTTCAGTCCTCAGGCACCTCTCCTGATCTCCATGACCTTTCAAAGATGATGGAGAGTGGCCTTGCAATAAGGTCTGCCAGCTCCATCAGCACTCGTGGGTGCATCCCATCGGGGCCCATGGATTTGTGGGTGTCAAGTTTTCCTAAAAGATCTCTAACCCGATCCTCCTCGACCAGGGAAAAGTCTTCCTTTCTCCAGACTTTCTCTCTGGTCTCCAGGGTCTGGGGTTCCTGAGGACTGGCCTGAGCAGGAAAGACTGAAACAAAGAAGGCATGCAGTATCTCTTCCTTTTTGGTATCTTTTGTCACCACAGCCCCTGCCCCATTCAGTAGTGGGCCCACATTTTCCCTAGTCTTCCTTTTGTTGCTGACGTATTTAAAGAAGCCCTTCTTGCTGTCCTTGACATCCCTTGCCAAATTAAACTCCAAATGGGCCCTCTTCTTATACCTGAAACTTCTCCTATTCTTAGTCTGATGGATATGATTAATTAGGAAATTTTGTGTGTGTGTCTTTTTGGAAGTTAGACATTAATCTCCCCTCTTTTTTTTTGCAGAAAATCTTCAATAAATCTATGTTCCCATAAATACTCTGGTCTCTCTGGTTAAAGTCAAGATAAACTATTTCCTTTTCTTTTAGCGGCCAAATAGGACTAGTCTGTCATAACATTAATATTTACAAGCAGGTAACAATTTAACAGAAGTTGCAAACTCTGCCATGTTATAGTGGTCCATTTTGATCAATTAAGCCTTCGTGTCTGTCCCATGGCTCTGATTTGTATGGGAAAGGTGCGCCTTTTACAGATCAGTAATGACTGGGCTTCTGGATGAAGTTAGCATATGCAGAAGTCAAAATTTCCTCTTGAAAACTGCTTTTATGTGGGGGCTCGCAAGTTAGATGATATTCTCCTCGTGCGCTGCTTAATATTGTCATGACTGGGAGTTTTTAATGTGGCTCAGGAAAGGAACATGCCCTTAAACACTTTGGTATTTCTTTATATCAAACCCAAATTGTCCTGACAGGTCCCAGATGTGCTTTTCCATTTGCATCAGTTCAACCACTACATGGTTCAAATGCAGCAGCTGCATAAAAGTGGCAGGACTGTGAAAGCTGGGGGACAGAAAGGCACAGGGGTCCTTTTATAGGCCAGGTGGCAGTTGGATTGAGACCCGTGGCTGTGATTTGATGGAGAGGAAGATTAGCCTGATGGTTTTGTTTCTCAGATTTGCTTCTGACTTGGTCCTTTTGTATGAGACAGTCTTTCTGGGCCACCTCCAGGTTGCCCTATTGTGGCACCTAACTCAAGCCTAGACAGCTAGTTTGGCATCTGAATTCAAAGGAGCAGTGAAAAATTTGGACAGCTTATTCACCAAGGTTGTGGGAGAAGAAGAGGGCTTATGAAGTCACCCACGGTATTTTTCTAATTAATCAGCCTTTGCTTAGTTTTTCCTTCACTGGGAACAAAGGAAACCAAGGAAGCTGCTGAACTTTAAAGGCTGTATTACTACTTGGAGCTATATGCCCGGGACACCTTTTTGTTTCTTGCAGCATTTTGTGGTTTCTTCTTTCAATTTCTTCTACAAATCACCAAGTTCCCATTACTGCACCGATGAAACGCACCTCAGCCTCAACCAAAGCAGCTAGCTGGGGCCTTGGTGTTGAAGGATGTACTGACCATGTGTGCTTCTTTGTTCAATTTGGAAAACACATAGACACACACCTCTCTAGACGAGGTATACAAATGTCACTGCTGTGGTGCTGGCTTCAGACTAAATTGGGTGCTGGTAGCCACAGAGGAGCCAGGATCTGGAAGCATGGGGAACGTGGCTGGGTGTTAATAGCCTTTTGTCACTGCCTAGAGGGGCAATGTGCCCTCCCATGGTCTGTTTCTCTTAAAGGAGGTCTGTCTTCAAAGGTTGAGGGACAGGTGGAGAGGGGATTGTGGATAGTTTAGGGTAGGTAGGTGTCATCTGCTTCAGGTCTGGCCATATTGGGCTGTTCTTGAGAATACTGTCCAACTTCAAGATGCAGAAGAGAAAGTGAATGCGTAAAATAATTAAATTTTCCCCTGTTTTCTAGGGGAAAGCTGTGTATCTCTGAATTTGTTACATGGGGCTGAACTGAAGCATCTTTGGCAGCATATTGTGAAGCAGTCCAATGCAGAGAGTAAGAGGATAAACAGGCATCTGAGAGCAAGGCAGGGTAAGCTATTTTTTCCATGAAAAACACTATTATTTGTCTCCTCTGGGGAAAAAAAAAAGTTAGTTGTTAAAGTCAGCACTTGTTTCTCTCTCACCTTTGCAGTAAAGTTAAATAAACTATTTATTTTCCTCTTTGTCTTGATTAAATGCAAATGACGTGAGTACTTCTCAAAGACCAGACTATGAAGTTAACAGTAGGAGCTCGTCTCTTTTCATAGCAGGAAATAGGCCTAGTTCTGTCAGAAATTTCAATAGTAATGGCCAGGTAAAGTGGGGCTGTCTTTTCTTAAAATATTAAAGGTGGTGTTCATCTTCTGAAGTTTAACCTCCTGTAAGTTAGACACCAAGTATGGGACCTCTTACCCAAATTTACTGTTTATATCATAGCTACCTACATGACAAAAAGATGTTCTAGCCTCCAGTCGCAGTCAGCTTCATGCATTATGGAGTCCTCACATCCTAAAGTAGGTATACAGGGCTTGATCCAGTTGCTGAGACGTGAACACCTAATGTCCTTCTCAGATACCTAAAGTTAGATAGCTGGCCATTGCAGTCTCCTACCATATTTTGAGAGGAGACACCTGTAGATGATGACTCAGTCTAAGTTGGGCTAATGTCACCATCTAAGCTTAGCCTACTCTCTCCACCAAGGAGTAGAGGGCTGAGACTTCTAGCTTATGCTTCCTGTGTGTTTAGACTTTGGTGGGAGAAATTTAGAGTTTCATAATTTGCCCCAGGCACTACAGAAAAAAGTATGGAAGAGCTGGCAGTTGAACATAAAGTCCCTACATTCCACTCCTGCCTCATAGGCAAAGCAGCCAGCAACAATCTGGCACAAAGAACTGAGATGACTGAATGTCCAAAACAGCTCTCGACTGGGTGGTTTCAAACATTTCTACAATGTTTTTCATCTTATGCTAGAATTCCTCACTCTACTCTTCAGCTGTCCTGGAGGGGTAACCTGCATGGAAACCTGGGAGGTACTAGTTTTTCCATATCAGGGTACACTGTATTTATTTTAGCACATTTGCCCTCAATAGTCCATTTCCATAAAAGTAGAAACAGTAAAAAAATTCCAGCCATTAGCGAGCTTGCCTAGATGCCTGTTATTGCTTGCCTATTATTCAATACCTCTGCTGCTTCTCTGTAACCATAATAGCCAATTACCACTCATAACCATAACCATACAAAGTTGTTTACAGTAGAACCACCTAAATAATTCTAAGGAGAATTTATGGATACAACTCTTAACCATGAAATTTGCAGAGCTACCATTTGTAGACATAATGCCCCTCAAGATATGAAGAAATTGCTGGGACTGTCTAACTGGTAATTCCCAGTTTCTTGGGATCATGAGAACAGCGTGTATAGATAAAGACAAGTTCAGCATGCATTAAACACATTGAACAATGAAGCTATTCAGACACAAACAATTGCCCTACTTGGTTTTCCCGGATTCTGACTCTTGGGTCACTCTTACACTCAGCTGGAAGTGTCAGGTTCCTTAAGATATTCAGAGAAGGCATTTCAGATCCCTCTGGCTTGCATC
Source organism: Apteryx rowi (assembly GCF_003343035.1). Classification (NCBI taxonomy): domain Eukaryota; kingdom Metazoa; phylum Chordata; class Aves; order Apterygiformes; family Apterygidae; genus Apteryx; species Apteryx rowi. The sequence goes on from NW_020447830.1 coordinate 1,514,498, forward strand.
TTGCAATACAGCAGTTGCTAGATGCTGCTCAAATGGATTACAGTGATGACTGCCACATGAATAATGATATACTTGGATAAATAAAGCCATGAAAGAAATGCTTTATGCAATTTTGAACTGGATCCTGAAATGCCATGGGAGCTGGTAGAATAGAAATGAAGATGGGAAGGTGCTTCCTGTGCATGAACAAAAATATTGTCATTTCTGGTGGTGGATGTGGTCTGTAACTGAATCTGTTCTTTTGTTTTTCAGACGCTGAGCTGGACATGAATGGGATGGCATCAGATCACAATACTTCATTTCAGGATGAGTACCTCCCACACTATCTCCAGAAGGAAGACCCCTTTGCATCAAAGCTTTCTAGAGAAGCTGATATAGTAGCTGGAATTTATCTGACAGTGATTGGTAATGATTTTTTAATTCATTTCTGAAACACAAATATATCACTGCACCCTTTCAGACACTCACAAAAAGACAGTGACTGCTGGGCATTAGATGTGTAATTACATGTTTCTTCATACCAGAAGGAAAAATCTAGGCAAAGGTAGAGAAGAACATACCAGAAAYATGGTTAGCACCATAACAGAATGCTGGTCTAGGTAGGCAAAAAGCCTGTCTTCAAAAGTGACTATTAGTGGACCTTCCAGGAAAAATTGCAAGAAATCCTCAATAATTTCTACTGAGAGGTAACTAGCTTGCAGATTAATTATTCCTGGCCAAAGCTGACTTCTGCCCTTATGCAGCTTGGGTTTTATGTCCTGTTTTCAGCGCCTTTCTTGTGTGTCTACACAGCAAAAGAGAACATCCTCAAAAGCGTCCATTTGAATCTTGTTCGATTCTTAGCATCAATTCTTTTGTTACTCACTTCATTGAACAGTATTTTCTGTCTGTGACCCTCCCCTCACTTGGACACTTTTGTCCCGGCATCTTTTACCATGTGCAAAGTGACTCTGCAAGCAGAATAAATGCAACTATTTTTTGGCCAGTGTATGTAAGATAATAGGTATGACTGATTTCTTGGTAAAGTATTCATGTTGCAGGCAGTTCTCATTCAGTTGGGGAAATACCAGTCTCCATTGCTTCTTAGAACAGCCTGGTCCTTGTTTTTGCTGATTTACCATCTTCTGATTCTCTGCTCTTTTGGGATTTTATACCTTTTTGTGTCAGTATTTTTCCTTTCAAATACTTGAGCTGCTAACTATTGTCTCACCCCTTAAATTTCTGTCCATGATTTTGGTTTTCCTTATGTTTTATGGCTTTACCTTATATACTTTCTCACAGCTCAAAATCTGTTTTCTCGGTAAAATTGAGCCAAGGTCATATAACAGCACTGCACCAAGCTGTGTTCTGGGTCACAGACAATGATGGACTGAGGGCTACAGGGTATTCCTTCAAATTTATTCCCTTTTGGTTTTGTTCTCTTGTTATATTAGTTTTGCACTTAATATAAAACTGTTCAGTCCTATCTTTATGTTTATTACTTATTATTTTGTATACCTCCTGCCTATTCTCTCTCACTGCCTTTCCTCTGATCTAATTAATCTAATATTTTCTGCTGAGAAAGTATCACCAAGGCTTGAATAATACCAGTCTCTCATTAGTCTTCCACTTACGCCTCTATTGAAACAGGAATTCAGAACTAAACAGATTGCAGGTGAAGCTGTATCTCTGCTCTGTTTGGTGATGCTGTGCTAGTCTCAGTATTCACATACTGTATGTATCCTCGCTTTTTCTATCCTTTTTCTTCCTTTATGGCTGCTRTGCAAACAAATGTCTTCACTGAACCATCCAAAACAACCCCTTGTGTCTTTCTTCACTTAGYTGAGCAAACTTAGCTTTAATCCCAGGAAATATGTCTGAGTAGCTGAAATGAATCCTTCTGATGTACATTGTGTTGCCTTGGTATATTGGCTATATTTAGTGTGAATTTATCCACGTCCAAAGAAATACCCCTGCCAGGTGTGAAACGCCTTGAACAATAGACATAACAAAATTAAGGCAAAGAGCAGAAATGATAAATTTCCAGTAAAAATCCAAACCTGACCATTCAGGCACAGACTTACGTGACCAACGTAAGAAGAGGAGGCTGAATCTACAGGTAAAAATGGCCGATAACCCATCAGGAAGATTCCCACCTCCCTGCCCCGTGGCAGAGTGGGGGCCAAACAACCCAGAGTGGACTCGTTGCGCCTAGTGGCTCAAGCCAAGAAAGTTCAAGCTATAGCTCTGCTGTATATACATAAAGCTCCGCCTTAGAGATCATATCCTACTTTTTTCCCTGGGTTTAACTTCCTTTTTCATGTGTTTGCTTTGCATTTRACTTGGTTAATTACTTTACCTTGCTGATGATTACACACTCCAGTACTGACTCTTATTAGAGCCAAATATGCTGTTTGTATTATATTCACCTAAATGCTATACATTTGCATCTTTCTTGGGTTTGCATCTATAGCATACGATACCACTGGCATCCTGCACAGATATGTTTTAGCCCTTTTGTGGATTTTGAATTTTCATTGCCTTGCTGCTGGTCAGTTGTGCCCTCGGCCATTTCGGATACGGCAACTGGCTTCTTGTTTCCTRGACCAGCGTAGTACCATTGTGGACRGCAGTGTGTAATTCAGYAATGGATATTATTTTATTAGAGGCCAAGAGAAGTCAGGAACCTTTTCCAGAGGTTTCGTGAAGGAAGAGTATGTTATGTTTTTTATCAGTAGAGCAGAATTACACTTCAGCTCAGCCCTAAGCGAGGGAGCTTCCCTGGTGGAAGGAACAATGTCAGGTCCTTCTTCTTTGCTTGTGTATAGATGGGGTGAAGTATTCTTTCACCACTTTTTTTTTTTAGGGAAAAAAAGGCTTAGTTTGTGCTAATGTTTCATGTGTATGTTGTACTTCACAAGACTGGTTTAGCTTATTATATTGYGGATGCTACCATTAGTTGTCAGTATGCAAATCCACATTTTATTACCCAYTCATATTTAGGTGGATGACAACCTTCTAATAATATATTGGGCCTGAAAAAAAGATGATATTTTAGAAGGTAGTTCATCTTTGTTGTTCCTCCCAGCAAAATCTCTGAGTGGCCATTTTACTTGCTGCAAACAAAAATAAACCCAAGGTTCCTTCTCTGCTAAACTGATTTCTGACAGCTCAGAGCACCCACATTTCTGTCGGGCACTGCCATGCAGAGATTTTCCGTGGCGAACGGTAGGATTTGTTTAAGGTAGCGGAGAAGGTTGCGTAGCTCAGTGAAAGTATTCGCTGACATTTCATTCCACCCGACAGGCTTGCTGATGCTGTAAATGTACWTTAATTGGCTGCTGTGTCATTAATGAGAGCTCCCAAGTATTCAGAATAGTCAGTTAAAGCTCTGTGCCTCAGTAGCTCATGAGCATAGCTGTATCTTGTAGTAACTGTGCAGTTTTGCAGATTTATTTTGTAAACCGTGTAACCTCTCCATGAGCCTCCCTATATGTTTTTACTCTAACTTGTTGTTCAGACCAAACCTGCCCATTTTCTTCTGGCACTGAGCTGTGTCTCTGGTTCCCTGGCAGACCTCTTCCAAGAAACTTTCTCCTCTTTTGAGGTGCAGAGAGAGCGACWAGCTGCAGGAAGATGGAAGCCAGAAGGTGGGAATTGCCATTGGGCATTTTTTTGTGCTTGAGGCCTGTAAGGTGCAAGTGAATTTAAAATATGTTTCAAAGAGGGGAGAAGCTGCAAAGTGAGCAAGCAAAGATGAGATCCTCTCAGAAACCTCAGCAGAGCTTTTGGGGTCAGGCTGGTTGTCTGAACAATTGAAATATTTTAGTTTGAAAATAGAAGAATGCATTTTTATTTTTTTGGTCTTAAAAAAAAAAGGGAGTCTTGGCCAAATTATGGCAAATACTTTGCCGATGTGTGATCTTTTGATCTGAATAGTTCATTTCCATGTGTGTTTTTTTTTATTGTCTAAAAAAAAAAAGAAATCAAACCTTACACCTGGTTTTAAGGAYCCAGGTCTTTTTACTTTGTCACTTCCTCTGTCACCTTTTTCATCACTGACTTGATTGATTTCCTGTACGGAGTCATCAGTGACTCACGGCTGAGCTGAGACCCGCCGGCCGTCGGGTAACTAACTGCCAAGTAACTATCGATTCACAAACTGTTGTTGCGCTGGTCCACGGTGTGTTATGAAACAGCTTAAYTGAAAGCAAAATCCTGAACTATTGTGTTTTTTTTTTTTCTGACGGTTTAGCACTGCTGTCAAATTGAAGAAAAGGAGTCTTATTTGTTTAGATTGGTTCTTTGACATGTTTTCCCCTTTTGCTGCAGACTCCGTACCTAAGTCTGGCTCTGTTTCCCTGTCTTTTTCTCTGGGCTGGGAGCTTGCACCAGAGAGGACTTTGGTTAGCTGCTAGGAAAACCTTTCCGACAGGGAAAATAAAGTATTCAGCTGGCTTGTCTTAAGGGGTAGTGAAGTTTCTACCATCAAAGAGCTCAAAAAGGTTTAGATAAGCGACTGTCAGAAACAACGCAGGTAGAGATGAAGGTTGGCTTAAATTATCACTTGACACCTTCCAGCCTTAGGTTTGCGTTTAGTGGACTGAGGCTTAGATCCTCTGATATATTGCTATTAATAATGAAGGGCTGCTTCAGAGACTTGTCTAATATATAAATCTTTCTAGATTTCTAGTCTGTTGTAAAGTGCTCGGGAAATTGTCACGTGCTTTTGAAAGGTATTCCAGCCTGGACCCTGGCACATGAGACAAGATATCCTGAATTTCACTAGAGAGAAAATGGGAATGAAAAAGGATTAAGATATATAAAATATATTCAACAACACTGGGATTCATTCACTTAACTGCAAAGAAGAAAAGAATTGAATTGATTACCTGCATCTACTTATAATTCAGATGATTGAATTTTCAGAGCCATAAGAATAGGATGTTCTTTAAACTTCATTCACCAAGGACAAATCAAATTTACCGAGAAAAGCTAAGATTAAAGGACAAGCCACTTTCTGATTTATTTTTTTTATTTTTTTTTTAAATAAGCTACAGACCAGTACTGACAGTATAAAATACTTTTTTTCCAGTTAGAACAGTTTTGCATTCATTACTGAAAAGTTCAGTATCAAAATATTTTTCTCCTGAGTTTGGTAAATCTTGAATTCCACAGTTGCACATATTTCTTGTGAAATAGCCCAGTTTTAGCCTCTGGGAACCATTTTTCTCTCTGCCTCGTGAATGTCCCCAGGCTTGGTTTCTTGGTTCTGGGGGAAGGCGACACCCTTACAAGTTGACCGTTTCATTCACAGGCTGTCACAAATACCCATTTAACTCCTGAGGCGTGGGCCTCCCGTCAGACTCTGCTGAGAGAACCGGAGAAAATTATGTGGTGTATGAGAGTAATATATTTGGAATGGGCCACATTGCTGGGCAGATGGGGAGCTGCTGGAGTCTTTCTGGAACATATGGAAAAAAGACAGGGTATCTGCTAGGAGCTTTAATGCCTGTTGAGATACAGGAAAAAGAGAGTGATTTATTACTGTGCTTTTTTGGGATCCCAGAATCCCTTGGAGTGATATTTCACAGAGGGATATTTTTCCAAGTAGTAATGGCTTTTTCTCCAGTGGAAAACCTCTTGGCCGGGATGTTTTTTTCAGCGACTGTTGCCGTTTTGCCATGGGATGTGCCACGTTTGCTGGCTCCGTAAAGCAGTTTGCACCAGCAGGGCAATGTGCAGGCTGGGAGGCACCACGAGAAGTGACTTGGCTTCCTCTTCATCAGAGGAAAGCTGGGTTATTTAGGACTCTCTTGGGGTAGAAGCACAGGGTGATAAGACCTGCTGTATCTTTGGGAGTTAGACTCTGTTTTCTGAAACTGATGTTAAGTCTTTTGCTGCTTTTCTCCTACAAAATGTCCAGGCCAACCTCAAACTCTTTCAAATATCAGTCAGTGAAGAAATAGCTCTCTTTAAGGGGGTGGGAAAGTCTGTAGCTCCTGGTGTCAGTGCAATAGCTCCATGGTAGATTAGCTGCTTGCAGGTGAAGCTCTGTGGATCCTCGGGTGGTGGCCAGYGGGTAAGAAAGTCCAACCAGCCTGAACAGGGCAAGGTTCCTCCTCATGCAGTGAGCTCAGCTGGAAGGTAAAATCAGATGTTTTCCCTCATTTTTCTTGCATCTTATGATAGAAATTAATTTCTATTGTAAGGCTTGTGATGTGATATTAATATCAATAGCTGACATTATTTTAGAAACGTATCCCTCAACCTTCAGTTATAGCATTTAATGAAATTAAGGTTGGTTAGCGAATGGGGTCCTCATGGTTACCAACAGCTGAATTTTGTCATTGTGGTTGTATAAACATACATGAGACAAATGGAGTCGATGAGAACAGAAGAACTATGGGGTTTCTATTAAGTGCATTCAATCCATAACTGTGCAGGCTCAGGTGGTAAAGGCCTGCTGCAAAAGGGAAAATAGCATTTGTGGCGAGAGGGAGAGGTCTGTGGTAGATGTCTCTATGAGCTACATAATGAGGAAGAGATGATCGTGTTTCGGATTAAAATACCTAGCCCTGGGACCATAGATTCAGGTTGAAAATGCCAGAGCATTTCACAAGGCAGATACGATATTATTGTTTTTGAGGAGAATCCTAATTTGATTGTTTTTCTTTTTTTAATTATAGGGATTCTTTCAACTCTGGGAAATGGGTATGTTATTTTTATGTCCTCAAAGCGAAAAAAGAAGCTAAGACCTGCTGAGATAATGACTGTTAATTTAGCAGTGTGTGATCTGGGCATTTCAGGTAATTCGATGTTTTATTTTCATTCATTTTTACTTTCCTACCATTCTTTCTGCAGCAGCATGAGACGTTCCTCTGGAARTCATGGGGAGCCCCAAATGCCTTTTGTCACTGATGTTTCTGCTCTATTATTTGTATATAAATGAAAGAGAAGGATAGGAAAAAAAATGTTCCTGAACAATTTGATGGAAAGAATTGGTAAGGACATAGGGAAAAATAAGGTTGAATCTATCGGTCCTGACTTGAGCAAAACTCCTGTTCACTTTGGCTCTGGGCAGGCCTTCAAAGACAGCTCCCATGTACATCCTGATATGATAAGCACAAAACAGCTTTTTTTCTACAATTGGAGAAAATGGTATTTTCTTGCAGGAGGGAGCCCGGTGCCTCAGAAATACATATCTAGCCAAATGTGAGGGCGTAAAGGGAAAGATTTGGAAAATATCAGTGGCTATCAGCCTCTTCAAGCTAACAATTTTCTCTCCAGTCACCACCCCCTTTTCTCCCTGGTCAGGAAAATAAGAATTAGTGTCAATCTATAGAGTAAGAGCAGGACCAGCCTGCTGGAAGGATTTTCATTCAAACCCACAGCCTGGATATCACTGGCGTGTCAGGAGGCAGCTTTGGAAAGGTTCGCACAAAGTTGCAGAGCCAGTAGCCCTTGGAGATCATTTCTTTGGCTCTCGGCATAGGTCATTAGGCTGCTCAGGGCTGCACGCACATGAGAGGGGGAGGACTGGATGTCCTTTAGAAAAGGATATCCTGGTGGCAGACAGCTCAGCAGGTATGAGGGCTCAATGTGACCTTGCTGAGCGTGGGACCTCCCCAGTGCAGCACAAACTCGTGTCTGTGGTGCAGGTGCCTGCAACCCTAATAAAGCACCACTGAGCAGCTGAGGGGTGGCTAAATTTCTATATGTGCATGTCTGTGCCACCCATTCTGCACTTCCCACCTGTGCTCGTTCCCAAATTCCCAGTGCCCACTTCCACGTCTCTGCAGTCCGTCCTGTCTTCAGATGGCACGTCTCCACCACTGCTTCCCTCTACTCCATCTGCCCCCAAATCCTTGCCGTGCTTCACTTTGAAGTGAAGCAAAAAAAAAACAAAAAACAAAAAACCAAAACCCAACAGCCCAAAACAGGAGCAGTTCTTTTCCTCTTCCATGATGCTTCTATCTCCTCCGTGTCCTAAGAGCCAATCTCATTTTAAAAGGCTCATATTTGACAGAGATGGAGTGTACCAGAAGAATTTTTGTAGCTACCTATCAAGAACATCTAGAGATAACCCTTAACCGTATAAGCTGTTAACATACAAACTACAGCATGCTTGGGACTGCTCTCTTAGGACAAGGTCTTCTCGTTTCTCTTTCTAGGTTTGTCAGCAACATACCATGTGATCTTGGTCACCTTCTCTTCCTTGGGAATTTCAATTTATCTGTGTGTAAAAGATTTATGATTAAAAATAACTGTGATTGGCAAAGCCATGCATGCTTTTTCTCTCTTTTCTTTCCTTTTTTTTTTTGTTAATGGAAGATGTTGACTCTAGAAATGTGATGTGTTCTGTGTGTTGGAGCTATTGGAGATGGGACTCCTTCCAAAATCTTTATATTTCACACACTTGGCCCCTTGTTTAAGAAACGGATTCTGCAGCGGCCCTGCTTCCTGTAGGTGTCCACAGGGTGGCACCAGTCGCTTGTTTAAAACGAAATCAGGCTCGTTTTTCACTAATACCGTGCTCTGATTCCTGTGCTGCTGCAGAGAAGTTGGTTTTGTGCAAATAAATGCGGTGTCCTTTACAGCTGGCAATGATTTACATTATTTAAGTTGCTGACTCTTGGGATTTATCCTAGACCTTGCCATATTTCATGCTTTTCTTGAAGCCTTTATCCTGGAGATCAGCTTTTGCTTGAAAAAGGAATGTACATTTCTACCCTTTCTGCTTGGAGAAAAGCCTATAAATATGAGCTGATCAAGCCCTTCAGGCTCAGCATAATTTTCCTTACAGGCTTACACTAAAGGAAAAGAATGACAAAATATGTTGTTTAAAAATAAGTCTCATTTTCAGGGGTTTTCAATCGTGATGGTTTTGGGATAGAAAATGGAGCAAAGGCCCTTTTCTGCAAGATTTGGAATAGAAATGTTTTAATTTTCTGTTGAGAATGAAGTGGAATGTTTACTTTCAGGTCAGTTTAATCTAAATTGGAATATTCTGGAGAACCATAGAAAATATTTTACTTAAGATGACTTCAGCAAAATAGGGACTTGTGTCTCTATTTCTATACAAAAGGTGCCTTGTGGGAATCGTAGTCTGGGAGACTATTTTTTCCTGTGTGCTGTGCTCCCTAGAAGCACCCTTTCCATAAAGGAATTCACTGAGCTACGTTGACATTACAGACTGTAAGTTCAGCCAGGGAAACTGGCCCAGGGCAGCTGGAGATGCTCTCAACTGCTTGAGATGCTCCAGCAATGCGCCTACAGGAATATGCAGTCACCAGAAGGTTAAGTTAAATATTTAATGTTGTTTTAATGTTGCAGTTCAGTGCYGAACTGTTCAGGCTTTTTAGCATTTCAGGTCAGTCCAATAGGGAGAAATGAAGCATTCTGAAAACATGCTGATGTTTCTGAAGTGCAAATTTTTGAGTTTTCTCTTCCATTACATTGAGTTTCTCTTCCATTCCATTTTTTGCATCCAGTTTGAGATGAAAATAATTATTAGGTGGAGATTTCCAACTGGAAATTTCCAGTGCCCAAACTTACTCATTCTCACAATATTTGGGAAGAATATGAATAACGGTAGGCTGTTTTAAGGTCAGAATGGAACAATATATCATCTAATCTAATTTCTTGCATAACGCACCACCCACTTTTACAAATGGAGAACTGAGCTAGGGAGCCACTAGCACAGCTTCTCCGAAAGAGTTAGGTGGCTCCCTTCTGTTTGGATGGCTAATTAAGGTGGGGGTGTTTAAAATTTTGAGTATCTGTGGCCAGGTGATTTGCTGAGGGTGACCTAGGAAATGTGTGATATGAACAGGAATTGAAGCCACTCCCTCTGCAGCACACGTCCATGCTCCAACCATAGCACCATCCTCCTTCCTAACTTAATGCTTTACCACAAGATGCATCCTACTTTTGGGCCTTGGCACATTTGCCGATGTCCTCTCTGAAGGCAAATTTCTTTACTCTGTGTGTGAAGACACTAAGTTGATAAGCCTAACTGGGTCTGTGCCTGTCCTCAAGTCCAGTTTTACCCATACTGTTTGTAGACTACCATGTGTTTGCGTGTGGTCTTAACCCATATTCTGAAGTTTTCCTGATGGGAAGAGCTTGCAAAGGCTCAGTACCGTTAGTATGGGTTTAACTTCTGGTTCATGTGGTCTGCACAGTGAAGCAACAGTGAAGCTTCGTTAGGCTAAGCCCTGTGGATGGAGGGCATGCAAGTCATCACATCTGTTGTGCCTGGAGTCCCCTCTTCATTTTGCAGAGCAAACACGTTTCTGCATTTTTACTGGTATCAGCTTTGGGCAAAGGGGGGTTTTGTTTTTCTGAAAAAGGGTGGTTTTAGCAGTGATGGATTTCAGCTGACATTCTTTTCTCCTTTTGAAGTTGTAGGAAAACCCTTCAGTATCATTTCCTTCTTTTCTCACCGCTGGGTGTTTGGATGGATGGGCTGCCGCTGGTACGGATGGGCTGGTTTCTTCTTTGGCTGTGGGAGCCTTATTACCATGACAGCTGTCAGCCTGGATAGATACCTAAAAATCTGTCATTTGTCTTATGGTACGAAAGAAAAACTATGTTAAGTGACACTACATCCCCCCCTTCCTCCCCTCCAAGAAGCTCTAGGCTATTACAGTTGTGAGCAAACAGGGTAAGGAATACAAAACAATTGCATATGATTTTCTGCTCCCAAGTAGAATGAAATAAGAGAAGAATCAAATGTATAGCAAATGCAAATAAAATCGTGAAGGATTCCTAAGACCAGAAGCAACTGTTTTGATCATCTATGACAATTTTCTGCATAATATAGGTCAGAATTTTGTTAAATGTTCCTGAATCAAAATCAGAACTTCTCTTGGATTAGATCCATGCTATCAGGAAAGTAGCAAGTCTCCATTTTAATATGTAAAGTTATGGTGAGTAAATAGTACTGATGGTTGATTAATCCACGGACTAATGTCCAGGAAAAGATCTAGGTCAAACTCAAYTTTCAGCTCTGGGATCTGTTACGCTTTCCTTGCTGAATTGCATWAGCCCCTCACCACCACTAAAGCTGTGCTCTTAAACTCTTCTTGGATAAATTAAGCATCTTAAGCTTTTCATCCTGTCACTGTAATGCAAGTTTTCTAGACTGAAATTATACTTAAGCTCTTCAAAATGCTTTTGATAAGTAGAGAGAGGAACACGMAGATAAAAGAAACATATTTTCATGACCCAAGTAACCTCAGCTAAATTTGTATAGCTGGTCATATCCCCTTCACTGTTGTCCCTCTATTGTCAGTTTAAGCCATGGGTTTTAGTAATTGTTCATGGATAAATCACTTTGTGCCTATCAAGGCCTGTTGAAGTTAACAGATTCAAGCACTGCACGTCTTGCAGAGTCTTATGGCCTGGCACACAACAGTATTCCTCCTCAGGTGCCTAAATTCCTTTAAGATATGTGGCAAGGTATTTAAAGCATCTACAAGATTCGGACATGCAGTAGGACATAATGAACAGAGATGGATCTTGAGAGGATGAAATGAATTTAGCAATGAAAGCTGTTATCACCATATCCATCAATATCTTGAATCGATTTTGAATATGAAGTATTATATGCTCCATTCTTTCCAGTTAAAGGATTTTGGCCCAGTTTGGAAAGATATTTTTCTTGCATTGGAAGGGACAAATTCCCCAACAAAATAAGGGGAATACTTAAAGTGACTTTTCATATAAGAAGCACCTTGCCCATGTGACTGAGGGACATGCAATGGGTCCCTTTATAATGACATGAATATCAGTCATGCAACATTAAATTTTAAGAAATGTTTTCAGCTAGGAAGTATGGGTAAGCTGGTGTGTCCAATAGCTGAGTGTTACGTTAATTAAAAGCTGTGGCACTGCACTGAGATCTGCTGTCATAGATCTTGGAATGTCTGTGTGTTTTTTTTCCTTAAATATGAGTGCAGGGAACATCTCATTCACTGAGTTTTACGTACAACATTCACATTTAGTAGGATTTCAGTTCTCTCTGTAAGGCTATTATCAACATAGTTCTCTGGTGCATAGGACAGATTTAGGTATCTAGCATGACATCTGAGTTCAAGAGAGACAGAACACTCAAACCCTTTTTGTCTAGCGCTGTCTGATCGTGGTTGTCCAAACACAATGATGGAGAGCAGTAAACAGGTAGCAAATTCAGTCTATGCAGTTAATGTAACCATTTTCTGTATAAGGATTTTTGATCAGGTTTATGGTCCTGAGACCTAGGATTTGCTGCCTGACTTTTCCTGCACCATTCTTCCATTTTAAGGTTTTCACAACAGCTGTGAAAATAGTGCCAATGTTTTGGTCCTCGCGCTACTGTTTCTCTATTTTTTTCCACCTGAACACAACAAGCCTCCCTCCTGCCTCTCAGGTGTCGTGCTTGAATACGTCAGTGCTCATTATCCTTCTAGTGATCTGGAAAGGTAAATTCAGCTGGAGAAGAGGCTCTGCTTGCTTTCAAATTGAAGTTGTTTGTTTTGCTTTGGTTTTATTTTCAGTTGTTCTCAAACCCTCAAGAAAGCTATCCAACAGAAACTGTCATTGTTTTTATGTCAGTGGCTGGGGAATGAAGACAAATTAGAGCTTTTAAGGCAAAAGGAGCTATTATAACACTTTAGTCTGAGTTTTCATATAAGTCATAGAATGTCACTTGGTAATTCCTATATGAATCCAACATGTTGAATATAGGAGATGATGGAAAACTTATAAATTGAAGCTTTTGTTACCTGAAATAGAGTTGTATGTAAGGTGGGCAGTGAGACAATATTCCACCCCACAACACCATGCATGTCATTAACATTTAATAAAGTCAATGGGCAAGAAAATGTGAAAACATCTATCACAAATTCTTCTGACCATATGTACCTGAGGAATTGCTGGCATTGGTGAGTGGGGATCATTTGACAGATATAAAAAAAATACCATGTTGCACAGTACATGGGGTGAGGAAACATAGCAGTTCTCAAAACTCTTGGTGAAAGCTCCAGCCCTCAGGCATTAGCCAAACTAGTGAGGAATAAAGTTAAGATGACACAATTAAGGCTATTCCTAATTCATGAGTACCTGCTTGCTTGGAAAACTGTTTTGATGGACAAACTGCATGTGAAATCTGGGAGACAGATCATAATTTGCCTTTCTCCCTGTGGAAAGTAAGAACTTTTCTATATTTAGATTCAACATTGTCCTCCAAGACAGGGGTCTATAGCACATTCTGTATTCATGCAGTATTCCACAAATTGGGAAAGCTTTTGAGGTCACAGAGCTTAGTACATACAGTAATCAATGTTTGCTACTTATATACTATAATCTATTTATAAATCAGAGTCTCATGTAYGTAGCTAAGTACAATGCTTATTCTTACAGGTGAAAGATAGGAAAAGAATGACAAGATAAAAATAAACCTGTGTGTTATTTCCTCTGTACACTCTTGTCTTTCAATCCCTTGGGTTACTGATTTATGTTGAGAAGTGTCTTGAGATCAAACTTCAGCCAGCTAATAAATAGCGACAGGAATAGGAAATCATGTAAGTTACATCATACAGTTCCAGCTAGTRAGTCGTCATACTGAACAATGAAAGGGATGAATAAAAAGCTTAGTCATGAATGTGGGTCAGATCTCCATGTCAGCAGGCCAACATGTTATGAATATACCTCTACAGACCACAAAGCAGTTTTGAAAACTGCTAGACAAGATACCTGTGACCATATCTGAGCTACCTGTCTGGGTTGCATTTGTAGGACTCTTTTAGGTTGTAATTCATCACAACTTAAAGTAGAGATCTAAAATATGTAAGGTGGAACCCTCCCTACATGTGTCTATTTCTCTCCATTAGGTGTGAAGGGAGCCTAGGGTGGCCAGCTTAGGTGTCACTGTAGATACCTAGAAGGAGGTGAGATGAACCCTACAGTGGTTGTCAAACAAGCTCTTACTGCATGTGTAGAAGACAAGTTTGTGTCAAATATACATGGATGTGCAGTTGTAACTCTTGAATTATTTTCCAGGTACCTGGCTTAAGAGACACCATGCCTTTATCTGTCTGGCTATAATCTGGGCCTACGCTACGTTCTGGGCTACGGTGCCCTTTGCTGGTGTGGGGAACTATGCTCCTGAGCCTTTTGGGACCTCCTGCACTCTGGACTGGTGGCTGGCGCAGGCATCAGTGGCTGGACAGGCTTTTATTCTGAGTATTCTTTTCTTTTGCCTCCTGTTCCCAACTGCAGTGATTGTGTTTTCCTATGTCAAAATCATTTTAAAAGTCAAGTCATCCACCAAAGAGGTTGCTCACTAYGATACCAGGATTCAGAACAGCCACATACTTGAAATGAAGCTGACCAAGGTAAGTAGGAAGATTTAACTCACTTTGCTTCATCAGATCCTAAAAGTAGCCTTGGAGAAATTCAGCAATATCTAGTTCCAAGTACAGTAATGTTCTACTGTGTCTACTATGTTGAGTGATAGTACGATGCTCTGAAAGTGATTGTTCTAGCTTTCTCCTTCAATGCTGTCAAGGTGGGATAAGAAGGAAGCTGTAACATATTTTTGTGAGTAGTGCACCRGAGTCCCTGAGATCATGATTCAGTCTGAAGCTCTGCCATAAACTTCCTGCATGACCTTACAGAAGTCGTATCATCTCTCTTTGGCCCTGTTGCCCATCATAAAACTCCCTTAGCTTTCAGAAGCGGTTGTAAAGAGTTATTTTAAGGTATTTGAGACAAGTGCAAGTACCTTCAGACAGCTTATAGTTCTCTATTAAGGAAGATCTAAACAAAAGGCACTCTTGTGATACTGCAATTCTTCTTATGCAAATAATTTATCATATAGGTTCAGTAATCAGCTGCTGATAAAAATGCATGCAAGTGATAAAAAATGTTTTCCTTCTCAGACCATGCCTTATTTTCCCTTTCTAATTTAATCTCTTTTTCTGTTTGGCAGTGGTGACAGCAATGATCCTTGTTGATACTAGTTATTGTGCCAGAAATTCGCTCAAAATAAAGTCTTGTTATAAGCAAAATGAGATTTCTTAGTTGTAAAAGATTCGCCAGCCTCTGTGAACCAGGTCAGGAGGGAGGCAAGCAACATGCTTTGATTGCTTGACTGAGCAAACATTCATTTTATTACATTTTTGGGAGTCGAACTGAAATTTTTATGACATACAGCAAGAAGTAATATTGTGCCAGAACATATCTGGGAAGCTCAGCTTGCTACCAGTATGGTCAGTGCTGCCAATACAGCTGGTAAAGATGTACTACTAATGCTGGGATATACATAAGTTGGAAAATGAGTCTCCATCACAACCCWTTCAACCCTACAGCACAACTTCTAAAACAGGCTGAGTTTGAGATCCCTGTGATGGACAAGAAAAGAGCATAAAAGCATAAAATTTCCCCCTCAATAATGTTGCCATCAGGATGTGAAAACAAAGGTTGAGGACAATGCAGTATCCCCCAAACTATTGCTTGCTGGTGACTTTGTGTTGCAAACCTGCTAATTGCTTCATTCTAAATGACTGCGCATGTACTAAAATCAGAGAGGGTGCTGAATAATAAATAGTCTGTCAATGGCAGTGGTATGATAGAATGTGCTCTTCAATATGTTTTATTACATATGTGATTTGAAGCTATGTCATGCTGCGACTGAGTGCAGATGGGCTGGTTCAGGTAAAGTAAATGAATCACAAATTTTGCCTCCAAACATATTTTCTTTAATATTTAAATTAAATATTTCCATGGCTACATTTCTTGACWTTATAAGAAAGTGCATTTCTTATTTACCAGGGATTGCAAACCAAACATTCTGTCGACATTTGTTTTTTCAATGCATCTACAGATTCTAATGGAGTATGAAATCCATAGTATGGTTTGGCAAAGGAAAAAGTAGATAATATACTAGAGTTGTCACTCTCAATTAAATTCCCATTAATTTCAATTCTGGATTATGCAGGTAAATACATTAATTTCTATCTATTGTTGTGGGTATTCCCAGAGGTTTAACAGCCTGTGCCTTCTTGAATGACTTCATGCTTGCTTTTTCCACATGGAAAAGGATTAAAATGGTTGGCATTTTTCCACTGGAAGAAAGGTCACAGACCCCACCCCAGGTGCAGGCAGAAGATGAACCTGATTTGGCAAAGCTCTCCATCCTCCTCTTACAGACATCTTCCATCATGACAGGTTATCAGTTGCACTGGGTTTTGACGTCTTCTCTGTGCAACATCAGCACAGCCTACAAGAGGAGAAGAAGCCCTGTGTTAGATTCAGGGCATTGCAATTTCTTTTTCCTTCATTTCCTAGTTCCCTTTGTTCTTGCCTCAGTGCCTGGTACTGGTGATACAGAAGAAAGAGCTACAACAGATATAGACAGGAATATCCCTTCCTAAACCAGCTCACCTACAGAGACACTCAGGATCCCCTACTCCCCAACACCATCAGGACCCACTTCAGTCCTGGAAGCTTCTTCAAAGACTTTGGTTTTATGATGTTTGGAGTCTGATTTCAAAGGACCCAGAATATGGAAGACTTGCACTTGATTAATCTTTTAATGTTTTGTTTTCTTGGTGCACACCAGTTTCGTCCTGCAATGGAAAAAAAGAGCCTGTTTTTTTGACTGTTCTAAGGAGTATTTGATGGGAAGAGGATAGCCTCTTCCCATAAATAGAAATGAGGGACTCCTCAAATAACCCCCTCAAAAAGAAAAGCTCTACAGGAAATGTTTCCAGTTTAACCAGCATTCATTTCAAATGGTTTCAGATCTTCCTAAAGTTTTCCAGGAATTTCACATTTTTATGTTAAATTCTCTAAAAAAAAAGAGAATCTGTATTCTTTAAAAGGATTTCCCTCCTTAAATAATTTAAATTTGATGTCAAAGAATTATTATTTTCTGAGATCTCATTTAGTTTCCTCATGTTTAGGCTGACCTTATGGCATTTTAAAAGGTCTGTGTTAATAGAATCACCAGCTATTCTGTGAAAAGTCAAAGGAAAACAGGAGCTAAATAAAAAGAAGTGAAATGCATGGCAGGTTTTGTTCATGCTGTAAATTTATCTGAAGCGGGTTATAATTTTTCCATTCTATGGCACATTCCTCAGCATTCTGCATAGCTGTGTGCTGTGCTGTCAGTAAGGACAATTCTGCTAGGTTAACTCCTTTCTCTCTTTTCTGTTTTCCTCTCACAAGGTGGCAATGCTGATCTGTGCAGGATTCCTCATTGCCTGGATCCCTTACGCTGTGGTGTCTGTGTGGTCAGCGTTTGGACAGCCGGATTCAGTTCCCATTCAGTTTTCAGTGGTACCAACTTTGCTTGCAAAGTCAGCAGCCATGTACAACCCAATTATTTACCAGGTCATTGATTGTAAGTTTGCCTGTTGCCGGTCAGGTGGGTTGAAGACCCTGAAGAAGAAGAGCTCTTTGAATAAATCCAGGTAATTTATTTCTTTGAGTAGTGGTATATCTTTAAGTACACAATGCTCTAGACAGCCGTTCTAAAAATTTACCCAACRTAAGATCTGCCAAGAGTCATGGCTCTTCTGATCTTATTTCTTGTTTTTGACCACGACCCATGCAGGGTCTTTCTTGCCGTGAAACTTCATGAAGTGATTCTAGCCRTATAAAGAGAAGCAAGGAGATGGTTACTATAGATCCAGCTGCAAGTCYATTAATGTAATGGGAAAAAATCCCTTTGAATTTGGTGGTTTTCCTGTCCTCCTGTTACTTCTTTTTTCATGTCGCCATAAAAGCCACCTCCAGAAGGTGTTTATGACCTCCATTCCCAGTAAAGTAAATGGGAGAGAATTGTGTTCAGTTCTTATACGATTAAACTCTTAATACCAAGACTTTCAACCGTAGAGGTAGCAGAGAGAGATGCTAGTTCCCCAKTCACCCTCTAGGTACCACTCAAGGTCCATATCTGTTCCTATCTAGAAGATATACAGAATCCAAACGGCTGTTCACTCCCCTCCTGTCCTGTTCAGATCAGGGTTATATCTATCTTTTTATTAGTCATAGGAAGGGGGAGTGGGGGAGAAGTCAAACCATCTTTCCCCTTCCACCAAAAAAACACCCAAAACACAAAGTATAATAAAATTTCATAATAAGGTCTTTGTTTTATCTATAACTTTGTGACAAATCTGTGCTGACCGTCAGTGACATTCATGGAAATACTGTATAAATGCAGTAAAAAAATTGACTTCTTAGCTCTGTGGTACATCACACATATCTTTCTTTTCTGATAGACCTAAAATAAGACAATGTTATTTATTACTCTGACAGTGTATGTTGGTATAAAGGCTGCAGCTGACCTGCCAGATCACAGAATCACAGAATCGCTGAGGTTGGAAGGGACCTCTGGAGATCATCTAGTCCAACACACCTGTTCAAGCAGGGTCACCTAGAGCACATTGCACAGGATCACATCCAGGTGTGTTTTGAATATCTCCAGAGAAGGAGACTCCACCACCTCTCTGGGCAACCTGTTCCAGTGCTCTGTCACCCTCACAGTGAAGAAGTTTTTCCTCATGTTCAGATGGAGCTGCCTGTGTTTCAGTTTGTGCCCATTGCCTCGCGTCCTGTCGCTCGGCACCACTGAAAAGAGTCTGGTCCCATCCTCTCGACACCCTCCCTTCAGATACTT